>NC_140957.1:77488469-77583469 GCF_014529385.1 Adiantum capillus-veneris
CACACAGAGAAGAGAGAGAGAGAGAGAGAGAGAGAGAGAGAGAGAGAGAGAGAGAGAGAGAGAGAGAGAGATGGGGGAGAGAGGGGTGGAGCTCACTCCAGGAAGGGAGGAAAGGCAAGGAGAGAGAGAGAGAGAGAGAGAGGGGGGGGGGGGGGGGGGGGGGGGGGTTGGGGGGTGGGAGGGGAGACAACAAGAGAGAGGGGGTGGCGGGCAAGAGAGAGACACATGCACAGAGGGAAGACAACAGGAGAGAAAGAGAGAGAGAGAGAGAGAGAGGAGAGAGAGAGAGAGAGAGGAGGTCCTTGGCTACTTCACTGGAGAGAGGAGCGGCAATTGGCGGTGGTGGTAGGAGTAGGGGCGACACATGGTGGTAGTATGTTAGCAACACTAACCACCAGTGGTGGGCTAGGGTGGTGGGTGGTGATGGTTGCTAAGGGGCGGCAATGGGAGGTAGTGGTGGTGGGATGAAAAAAAAAAAAGCTCGCTTCGCTGAGCTCGCTCCTTAACCGTCCCGTGGTGCGAGTTTGATAGTTGGAACTCTCTCCTACTTGTATATCTCTCCAAACACACACACACACACACACTAATACATGTATTTTTAGATGCAGTATATCCTTCATGTACGTACATCAAATACCTCACTCCTCTTTTCATATTTTCATTACCTACATTACGTTATGAGCTATGAATCCAACTATCTCTCCGTTGTGGCTTAATTAAGCATGTACTAAATGGAATTTCTATTGAGATCATTTGATATTATGTTATAGCTACTTACATGAGATCACTTGATTTGGGACGATTTTCAACATTTGGTACATACTTCATCATTCCAACCTACTTCAATCTGGTAAAAAAATAGGTAATCTATGCTTTGTTTTTTTATGCCTGGTCTAGTTCATTGGTCACGTACACACAGATTCACCGATTTAGGCAGTGTATATTTGCTCATCGTTGTGTGGATTCACCGATTTAGGCAACATAAGTTGTACATAAAGATCCACCGGTCTAGGCAGTACAAATGCGGCTTCAGCGATTTAGGTAGCCCACCAAAGAACTACAAAGTCACAATTTTAAACAATATTAAGCGCAAATCCATTGATTTAGGCAACACAAATGCAGATTTTCCGATTTAGGTGGTGTAAAACTAAATGTAGATTCGCCCGGTCTAAGTAGCATTAGTACAGATTTTTCAATTTCGGCAGAACATCTCATTGGTGTATATTTGCCGGTTGAGCCAACACCAATCCAAAAATCATGCTGCAGTGGCTGGCCACCACTATGCCTAATATAATTTTGTTAACCCGGGTATATAACGAAAGTGATTTGGAATTGGATTTGCTATATGATAATTTCTTGTCGCAACAATGTTTATGGAATTGGACTTGGAAATTTTAAATATTGATTATTGAATGATGAGTGTGACCAATGATATCCTGATTCATTAGGGTATGACATATACCACTTATTCTAGTGGTATGGGACAATAGAATATGGAGTATATGGATGATGGTAGGCATAAGAAAACATGCTTGTTTAATTTTATGCATTTTTCTTTCAATATAAGATATGGTTTGACACAGAATACTAACCATTTTTTTTTACAAGTATGGTTTGCAGATTCTTATATTCGCAATTGAGGACACTTTCTTTCTAACGGACAGAGGTATGCAATGGAAATTGATATTTGTTATTTATTATAGGTGACAATTGGAAAGAGCATGACTGAGCTATAGGGTTTAGTTTATTTTGTAGGGCACTCTGTACACCCGCTTGTAGCACTACTGAAGTGAAGGAGGGATGAGAGTTGTGAAGAGTAAGTTGGAGATGCAAACTATGGGAGGAATATTTCATGCTGCAATTGAAGTAAATCAATGAGTGGGAGTGCAACAATTTAATGAGTGCAAACATGGGAGATTGAAATTTTGAACACCATTGGGAATTGCATACTTTTTGCGATGAAGTTTCTTGGTGGAGGTAGGCAAGCACAAACAAATGATGTGAAGAATGTGTTTCAAATCACTTGGATCTGCCAACAAAACAATGATAATGACAAGTCCTTGTTACGGCTCTTTTGTATGGCTACCTTTAGGTTGCTGAACAAAAGCAAGAAATATTGCAAAGAGAGCGTTCAAAAATGAGGACAATTCTATGAAAGGCTTTTGGTACATACTAATAATAGTTAGAGAAGTTGATGTTATCCCGAATCAGACAGTTAGCTCATTGGTTTGCGAGTCCTATAAAGCCCTTGCTCCTCTTAACCATGGTCTCTATAAAAACATGTTGTGAGTGCTCCCAACATCTAAAAACAGAAATGATGCCATAATTTCACTCCAACTTTATGGGTATTGTGTCTACCATCCCCTTGGGTTGTGGTCATGTTGTGAGATAGTTTGTTCGACCATCCTTAAAGCGATGCTATCATGGTCAGACCCAATTTCACCTAGTTGCCTCCTCAAACATAAAATTGGCATTTTCTCATCCATGCACTATCACATTCTCAATGATCTTCCAATGCTTCTTGATTTTTCATTCTACATCATCCTCGATTCCTACAAAATTTATTTCAAAAATGGACATTGATGCCCCCTTGCTTTATTTAATTTCCAGACTTGGCAAAGCTTGGACTAGCTATTCAGTTCTACACTTAATTTATCAAGTTGCATAGCAATCGTTTTGAATGCCATTATGCTAGGATCCAATGTTGAGGCCGGCTCACTTTTAAACCTTTAAAAATCTCTAACTAATCTCTTAATCTGGATGTTGCATTGGGGACAATCCTCCTATGTTGGTTTTGACTCAAGTGTTCGTTGGTTTAATGCTTTCTCAATGGTGGATGATTCTACAAGGAAGATGTGTAGCCCTCCAACCACCTGTTTCCTTTTTCTCGTGGTTCTTTTGGCTATTATCTTAGGGGCCTTTTCATTTGTTACCTCCTCAATGGTTACCCTGGTGACTACTTTGTTGTGTGGGGTTTCTTGTGGTTCCTTCTTTTTCCACATAGAAGTGGCCTTCTCACGTCTCAAGTGGTGAGTTGGTTGTTCGCCTCTTGGTAATGCTCACTACCCTTTGTAATTGGCTTCTTTCCTTAATGTGCTATAATGTTTTGAAATGGCTACTCTCTTCTGGGTTTTCTACTATTTCTTCTTTTGAGTTGGTGCTTTATCATTTTCATGACTTGCTGACCATTCACTAGTGTATGGCTTGCTTCCATTTTTTTAGTATGTTGGAAGATTGCAACAATAGATGCATGGTTTGGAGAAGAGATGCTTTAGAGGATTTTGAACCTTTGTACCACAAAGTTGAATGTATTTTTGCTGTCAAAAACCATTAGAATTTGTCTCACTTTTTTGTTAGTGTGAGATTTGGGGCTATGAGCTTCCAATTGTATCAATAGATACACATTTTACCAAACCATTTCACTCATTATTTGGAGTAGAAATAACCCTTGTATATTTGAGACCCTTAGCCAAGGTATAAAAGACAATTTTGTAAGGGTTTTGAAGAGATTTATTCTTAAGTAATTTCAAGTGATAAGGTTTTCTATGTACACCGTGAACACCCTTTTGCTATCAATATTTCATCCTTTTGCACCACACCGCATGGTTATCGTATCGACAAGTTGAGAGTATAAAAACATTAGCCTTGAGGAGCTCTACATGTTGATATGTACATTGCAAGCATTTTACGAGATCTAAGTGTCAACTCCCATGACCTTCCATGTGACATATCTCACTATTTGAGTGTTGTTTTTAGATTTCTACAATTGCATCAGGTTCCTAGTCTTAGGAGCACTTATTAGGTGTAGCTGAAATCAGATTTGGTGGCCTGCAATTTTTTAATGTAGAAAGTTGTGATTTTTTTCTAGTGTGTAGATTTTAGATTTGCTAGTCTAGAAGTGCTTTTGACTTAGTAAGGATTGTGCCTGCCAAGTAACAGGGTTAGGGGACCTTTTGAAACTCTAAATTGGACCAAAATTGTAGTAAGGTGGCATTTGATGCCATGCTCATTGTAGTAGTTGTTGAATTCATTTGAGATGAATTTTCTTCCTCTATTTATACGAAGCTTTTTGACTTTATTTCTTGTTTTATTTTCTACAAGCTTGTGCCACACTTTCAATTTTTCCAAAAGCTTCAAACTTCTCATGAACGAAATACACCCACATCTTTCTACTAAAGTCGTCGACTAACAACAGAAAATAGAAAGATCCACCCAAAGCAGAAGTATCAATTTTACCATAGAGATCTACATGTACCAACTCTAGAGGAGACTGAGCTTGATTACTACTCTCTTGTGGAAATGCCTTTCTTCTTTTTTGCCCACTATGCAAGCTTCACATACTTCATTGATATCTGAGATTTGAGGCATGTGTGCCACCATCCCGGATCTATGTATCTCTTTTATCACAACAAGTGACCAAATCTCTCATGCCATAATTGAGTTGTACCCTTTTTGTAGTTGCCGTAAGTGCAAAAATTTCATAAAGAACATTGTGTCTTACGCCCTTTCCCACTGTATTGCCTTCAAAATCCAAGATTGCTGCTCACCACTTTCCTTGAAATGAACTTCAAGACCACGATCAATGATTGTACCAGTCAAGAGAAAATTCTTTCTGATTTGAGGCAGGTACAACACATCAGAGAGTTTCTTAGTTTCACTTGTAGTTGCTAAAAAGGAAACTATCCTAGACCCTTTGACTCGACAATAATTACACTCATGGATTCCTATAAAGGCTTCTAGGAACTATACTAGTCTTTCTTACTAGTCATATGTCGAGATGCACCACTATCTAAAATCCAAGAACCATCAACAAACAAGTTTGTGCTAATGAGCATACCTATTCTATGACGGCCTATAGTTCAAGTCCCACCTCAACATTATTGGCGGATTATCTTTCCTTCCAAGAAGCTTTCATGGTGCCATTTTTTTTGCAGTCTTTAACAACATGCAATTTCTTATTACAATAAAAATAGCTACCTAAATATTTCTTGTTCTTGGGGTTCTTTTTACAGGTATTTGATGTAGTCCCCTTTACTTTTGTGCTAACTATGAAATCACCATGACCCCTGCCATCTCTAGTCTTGAGTCGTAGCTCCTCTTCAAGCAACATTGCACTCAGTTCTTCAAACATAAGAGGGTTGGATGAACCTGAGTGTTGAGTGACGTAATAGGATGGAAGTTTGTGAATGCAATGCCAATGACGAGAGCAAAGCGAACCCCGAACCCCGATGGCCTCTAAAACACCGGAGACCGAATGGCGCACCTCGAGCCTGTCATGGTAAAGCAAACAGGGGGCACCACCTAGCTTCAGCGGCTAGGACGCAAACAACACACCACCATAACAAAGTTTTCATCCAAGAGAGATGGATGCTTGGGATTAATGATGAAGAGGAAAGGGAATGAGATCAAGTGAGAGAGAGAGAGAGAGAGAGAGAGAGAGAGAGGGGGTATAGCGGCTTAGTACTTAGGCACCACACAAGGATGGTGAATCCGCACGCCCTTCACACATACACAAGCTCACTCCAAAACACAAGACTAGGTGGCGATTCCGCACACCTCACATGGGCAAAACATTGCAAGAAAACATACTCACAAAACCTCAAGCTTTATTTAGAGAATTAGGCGATGAAATGGGGAGCATAGGGTAGGGGAATGAGAAGGGAGAGAGTGGTAGAGCACATGGCGGATAGGTGGAAGTTGATGGAGAAGACTCGCACGAGGATTATGGCCATCATCCTTCATTTAGTTGCCCTTCATCTTCCATAGCCAAGGGTGTAGAGGTCATGCTCAAGACAAGCATGGTGATTGTGGTGATGGTGATGGTGTGGGTGTGTGTGTGTGCACTAGGCACACACAGTGCATAGTGTACTCTTTGGTGATGGTGTGTGTCCTTAGTGTGATGGTGACCCCTCTTTATATAGGGGAGGAGGGGGGAGAAATTCTAGAATTTAGAAATGAAGAAATCATTATCTACATAGGCCATGTGACTGTGGGCCCCACTTGTCTGGCTGTGTGTATATGTGCCAGAACAGCAGTCTCATGAGAGAGAGACTAAGAGAGAGAGATGGGTTGATGAAAAAAAGTGAGAGGTGACATGGAGAATAAAGTAATTACAAGAGGGGAGAGAGGGGAGTGTGTTCAGAGGTGAATTTGTGTGCAGATGTGTGTGAACACAAGAAAAATCAGGTAACCACTGGGTGGGGATGGGTTTGTGGGCACCTTTTTCAGTGAAACTGAGTGTGTGTGAGTGTGGGGGAGGTTATTTAGCTACAAGACAAGAGACATGGCGCCCTTTAGAGAGAGGGGGGGGTATTTGGGTCATGGGATATGATAGGAGAGAGAAAGAGGGGGTGGGGTATACTATTTTGGAAGATAGGGTAAGTTGCATGTGAGTTAGGGTAAGTTGCATGTGAGTTAGGGTGCATTATTGGTGAGTTATAATGCATTATTGGTGAGAGGTGGGGTAGCTTGAGGGGAGAGAGAAAGGAGAAAGGACAAGGGGAAGAGAGAGGGGGTTGACCTTTTGAGTGGAGGAGAGGAAAAGGGACACACGGCGGGGCAACAGTGAAGAAAAAGGAGGCAAGGTGGGGATGGGCTACCCCGCAGGCATGAGGTGGCCTATTTTACCTTTCTTATATATTTACATAATCATACTTTTTTTTTTCTTACTTTTTCCAATGCTTTTTATCACTCCCTCCCTAAGAGGGGGTTTTCATGGGGTGGGGATGAGAGAAGAGGGGTATGGGAGCTTGGCTTGTGAAAAGCCCCCATCATTAGCCCTCCCCTTTTGGCTAGAGGCATTCATGTCTCTAACTCATCTGTTTGATCATTATCGTCGGAGGTGGTGGCTGATGGTGTGTTCTCATCTGGAATGTCAATTGGTGGAGCCTGGTCAAATCGAAGAAAATAAGGTTTAAGTCGCCAACCATTTACCCTGGTTTTATGAAGTTTTCCATCAGCCTCCATAAGCTGGTAGCTTCCATTGGCATACTTTTTCCTGATGATGAAAGGGCCTTCCCATCGGAGTAGGAGTTTCTTATCCTTGCGCGTGTCGAAGCGATTGTCGTAGCGGAGCACCAACATTCTTTTCTTCAATTCTTTTTTCCGGAGATGCTCGTTAAAGCTAAGCCGTCTATGCTCTGCTTGTGCTGCATAATAATTTATTTCTTCTTCTCTGTCTAGCTGCAGTCTTTCCAAGTTGATGATGTGATCTCTCAAATGCATGTTGGGCTGTTGAAGCTGGCTTGCCATTACTCTGAGACTTTGTAGTTGCACTTCAATGGGCAAGATTGCTTCCTTACCAAATACTAGATGATACGGTGTGAATCCCAAGGATGTACGAAATGAAGTTCTGTAGGCCCATAAATCTGGTAGTAGATACTTATCCCAGTCTCCAGGATGATTGTTTACCTGCTTGGTAATAATTTTAGAAACCATTCCATTTACCTTTTCAACTAGGCCATTACATTGAGGGTAATATGGTGAAGAGTGCCTCCTTGTAATGCCCAGTTTTGCATTAATTCTCCTACCAAGTCTGCTCTGAAACCTGGCCCTCTATCAGAGATGATCTCTAAAGGTGTGCCAAACCTACAGCATATGTGCTCGTAGATAAATTTAGCTACCGCTACCGCTGTGATTCTAGTGGTGGCTGTAGCCTCTGCCCATCTAGTCATGTAGTCGACCCCCATGATAATGTAGAATTTTCCTGAGTTGGCCCTAGGTAATGGCCCAATGGCATCGATACCCCATTTTTCAAATGGGCCATATGAGAGAATAGGTGTCTGTGGTTCAGGCATAAGTGACCTAGTGCCGGCCTTTTGACATAACTTACACGTTTTGCACCAATGGTGTACATCACGGTTGAGGCTAGGCCATATGAAGCCTGCCTGCAGATTTTCCTACTTGTTATGTCTAGGGCAAAGTGACCACCACAAACCGCGTCGTGACAACTAGCAATTACTCCCGTGATTTCCTGAGAGAGAGGGACCTTCCTGAGTATTTGGTCCTTACCCTTACAGTACAAACCGTCATTGATGAGTCGATACCTTGTGGCCTTCCGTGTCAGCCATTGCTTCTGTCCCTTTGTTAAATCTGATGGGCATTCCCCTGTTTCCAAAAAATGCATGATGTCAGGCAAGGCATCACTTCCTTGAAATAGAGGGAGCTTTAGTTTTATGGCTCCAACCACCACTTCCTGTAGTCTTTCACTTGCTAGGGCATCTGCTTCTTGGTTTTGAGCCCTTGGGATATGGTGTATTTGAACTTCTTCAAACTTACCCAACAAGGTTTTTACACCACTTAAGTGAGTCCTTAAACTAGGATTCTTGCATGTCCATGCTCCATTTACTTGCCTTACCAGAAGTAGAGCATTTCCAAATACATTAAGGCGTTGTACACCTTGCGAGACGCACCATTGTAGACCCTTGGTTAGTGCTTCATACTCAGCTTCATTGTTAGAATGTGAATCTAACAATTGGCCCAACGAAAATACCTTTGTCCCTTTGTCATCAAAGACCACTATGCCTGCAACTGCTTTGTCGGACGCTCGCTTGTAGGCTCCATCAAAGTAGAGAGAGTATGCTCCTTCTACCATCGGTGGTACTGGAGGTAATCGGACTTCTCCTTCCTTTCCAAGACTTGGTAGGTCATGAGTCCCCCCAAACTTGCCCTTGTCGTGCTTTCTACCTGTACCGTGTAGTCAAACTCTTGCAGACGAACTAGCCATTTAATAATTCTAGCAGACACATCCATGTGTTGTACAACATAGGGAAATATTTCATCCGTGGTTAGAATCAAAAATTGCTTAGGTAGCAAATATGACCTAAACTTTGTAGTTGCAAATCTAAGAGCTAGGACTAAGTGTTCCACATGGGTGAAACCTTTCTCTCCTACTGTCATCATTCGACTAGAGAAGTAGATTGGCCTCATGAAAGATGTCGTCGTATCCTTTTGGAGTAGCACAGCCCCCAATGAGTCATCACCAACACTTGAGGTGACATATAATTTTTCATCCCACTTAGGTGGTGAGATAGTTGGCAGAGTGGCTAAGACCTCCTTTACCTTGTTGTAGTGATGTTCGCTTTCCTCGTCCCAAGTGAAAGTTGATCTTTGAGTGAGTTGTTGCAGTGGTAGAACAAGTTGTGATAGTAGATGTATGAATCTACTTAAGTACCTCACCTTCTGTAGAAAAGAGACCAGTTGACGTGCGGTCGTTGGTGAAGGTAGGGCTATGAGTGCGGACACCTTACTTGGGTCGGCGTTGATACCTTTTGCTGAAATTTCATGGCCTAGTAGAATGAATTTACTCTCCCCAATGTGGCATTTATCCACATTTAATTGCCCACCTAGGCTCTGCAACCTGGCCAAACCTTCAGTTACCTTTTCTAAATGTGAAATACGGGAGCTATATATACAAAAATCATCAATGAACACTCTTATGGATGTTCCAAAGAACGGTTCAAAAACATATGTGACATATCTCTGGAATGTGGCAGGTGCATTTGTGAGACCAAATGGCATAACCCTGTATGCAAAACAACCCCATGGCGTGATAAAAGTGGTTTTTAGCTGATCTTCCAAGGCTATGCGTATTTGAAAGTATCCAGAATAACCATCACAGACGGTATAGCATTCAAAACCCGCTACTTCATTCAGAATTTCATCCAAGAAAGGGAGAGGAAAGTGGTCTCTCTTTGTAGCTGTATTTAGTGGTTTGTAGTCAACACAGACCCTCCACTTACCATTCTTTTTAGGCGTCACCACTACGGGTGACACCCATTCTGAGTTTTCTACAGGATAGATGAATCCCGCCTCCAGCAGTTTCCTTACCTCGGCCAAGAGTGCCTTTTCTTGTATGACCCCCAGTCGTCGTAGCTTTTGCACAACTGGTTTTACCCCTTCCTTCAGCTTAATATGATGTTCCACCACTGTAATGCCTGTGATTCTTTCATAGTTGTCAATGAACAGGTTAGGAAATCCCATCAACATTTGCAAAAAACTATCTTTCTCCTCAAGTGTTAATTCCATAGACAACATACCCTTCAACCTACTTCCTCCTAGGCCAGGTGATTTGCTCTCCTCTTCATTGGGTTGCCCTTTTGGTGATGGATCACTAGTTGTGCTTACCCTTTGTGGATCCTTCATAATGATACCCATCACATCAATGGAACTGTCACTTTCGTCGGTGGATGTGGTCTCCTCCTCAGAACTGGAAGATTCTCTAGTGGTTTCATCTGCCGATGTTTCCAGATTCATTTGCTTCTGCTTGTCAATCCTCATGTCGTAGTAGATTGTCTCCCTTTCTTACCGGTCATGCGTAGAAGGCCAGTACCCCAGTCCTGTTTTGCCTTCATGGCCATCAACCATGGCCTTCCCAAAATTAGTGGATAGCCCTCCCCCTTAGTAGGCATCACAAAAACATCTACCTCTACCTCAGTGTTGAAAGCTTTGATTTTCATGGAACTTACCACACCCACACACTTAACTTTTGCGTTGTTTGCCATCTTTGCCTTGCATGGAGAAGGCCTGTCAACCTCGAGCCCTAATCGAAGCATCATAGCTTCGCTCATTACACAGATTTGTGCACCTCCATCAATGTAGGTGTTTCCAACCCTCTTTCCTTTTATGTTTACGTCGACAATTGGAAGGATGTCATCCATGTTGCATCCCAAAATTGCTCTGGCTATCTTTGTTTTGGAGCGTCTTGTACTTACCATTTTAGACCATTGTCGCCTTACTTTAGGTACAAGATGTGGCAGTTGTGGCCATGTAATCTTCGGTCCTTGCTCTGCCACATCCAATGTTAGATCATAGGGCTTAGAACTTTCCCCTAGCTGGAAGTTGGTGATGCCCAATTTCCGTCGTGGCCTGGATGGCCTCTTGCTAGTTTCTCCTCTCATGCTTCTCTCATCATCTGATTGTGTAGCTTTCTCCCTCCTAGCTCTTTTCACAGTCATGGCTTCAAGTGGTTCTAAAAAGGTTACCTTCTCCTTACCCTTGTCCCTCTCCTTTGCTCTGGGTGGATCCACTACTACGGTTTTTCCTTTCTCTTCTAGCCTTATGATGTTTATAGGGCGATCAGGTGGTGGGGCTGGTGGAAGAGGTGGGATGGATGCTTGTAGTGGTGTCTGGGGTGGACGTAGAATTTGTGTTGGTGGGGGTGGTGCTCGGGGTGGGGGTGTTCCTTCTCTAGGGGGTGACAATTGGTTCCTCCTACCTCCTCTATTATAGTTTTGTCGTGGTTTGGGACAGTAGTACATACCATGACCGTCTTCTCCGCACTTGTAGCAATGATACTCCCTGTTTTGTCGTCGTGCTCTTCCAGGGTCTTGATCTCTTTCTTGACTCCTCCCTTGCTATATTAAGTGGACATACAAATTCTGCAGTTGGTCAGTAATATGGACCAACATATCTTGTTGGTCATCTCTTACCCCAAGAGCCGGTGGTGGTGGTATGGTGGTTGTCATAGTTGCTGGTCGACGCGATGTTCCTGCTTCTGTTGACTCGGTTTCTTTGGCTTTCATTCGCACCTTCTTGTCCTTAAGGCGAGCAATCTCAACGGCTAACTCGTACGTAGCCGGGAATCTACCTTTCACCTTCTCCTTGAGAAGCGACCATAAGCCATGCGTGAACCGATCTTTTTTTAGGAAATCGGGTGCAGCTTCCCCCCTAGCCAGTGACTCAACCCACCGTTCCCACAAATCCACAAATTTAGACTCATAGGTGGCATATTCTAGAAGACCCTCCTGCTTCAAGTCTCTCAACTTGTCCCACAACTTTTCTGAAGTGGTACCTCCCCCAAAGCGCCTCTTAAAAGCGGTTTTTAAGGGTTCCCAGTCATCCTTGGTTGCTTGTGGAAGTGCATTGTACCATGATCTAGCTTCTAGCTTCATGAGATGCTTAAAGATTCTAACCCGGGATTCATCCGTGTTGCTCACTACACATGCTACTTCAAAGTCATCTAGGAAGTCTGTTACCAAATCCTCCCCCTTCTTTCCTTTAAATGTTGGAAATGCTACACTTGCCATGATTACTGAGAGAGAGCTAGAAAGACACACTGCTTAACTTGCAAAAGTTTTTTTTCTTCTTTACAAGGAGGCGTGTATACCCTCTTATACTAGGACATAGATTAAAACTTCAAACGGTACATTGCCTTGTACCAAAGGTAAGACAAATGGTTGATCTGATGCCAGAACCTCCAAAAACCGCTCCCCACCCGGCATGGTGTCAATGACGTTGTCAGGAGTTTTTTGGAGCAAGGGATTTCGCATATGTACATACACATGCATGGTGCATCAAATAAAGGATTGCCCATTTTCCTTAGCCAGGTGGTTATGTGGGGCCCACATGTGTACAGGTAGGACAACATGTACATAGTGCAGCGATTTTCACTATTACCAGTACCAGTGTGTTTTTTATACAATAATGAGGAGTTGGTAGCGCGTAAAACTTCTCGAGGAAGCTATCCGCGGGCCGACGACGTGAGGTCAGCAGGTGCGTCAGATGGCATCTAGTGGCGTCAGGAGGGCGAACGAGGTCAATATTTGCACGCAGATGAGGACGGACACAACGTGGGTGTTTGCTTGTGAGAATTATGCAGAAAGGTCATCATGAGGACCTTTTTTTGGGGCCACTTCACGTGATGGCGAGATGCATTATTGGAAAAAAGCTGAGTGCCAGGTGTGCGAATGATGCAAAAAGGTGACAACTATGCACTGCGAGGTCAGTTTTTGGCCTGTTCGGGGTCCGTTTGAGGTCATCTAAAAGGCCAAGGGTGCCCAACTAATAAGGCTAAGTGTGGGAACTGAAAAAACTGAGAGAAGACCAGAAAAAACGTGGAGAAGAGAGGAGGAACAGCCGCAGGTGTGTTTTTGCCCATTTTGGAGCCTGTTTTGGCCGTAAACTGCTCATCCGAGGTCGGATTTGAGCATTTTGACATTGTAGACTGGGGTTTTGGGCCGTTCCGGACGCGATGGCGCTGTCCATTTTGCCAAATTCCTCACTCTTTTCCTGCTGTTTTTCTGTGTAAGTTCCTCCTATGAGCGAAGTTTCTGCTCCAGTTTGTGATTGTATCTGGCTTCTTTCACCCATAGTGTGTGAGCTATTTGCCCCATTGGTGTTGGCCCAAGCTCAATTGTATCAAAACATCAGAAATTCTCCTCTTTTGAGCTGAGTTTTTTGGGTGTGTGTGTGTGTGTGTGTCTGTGTGGAGTGGGCAAGTGGATAGTCTCTCTCCTCTCACTCCAGAGGTGTGTTCCCTGTCTCGGCCAGGTGTGTTGTCTAAGCCGAGTGGTGCCCCATAGTGTGTGTGTGTATCTTTCCAAGAGTGTGTGTCGGGTCGTTATAGAGGCGTTGTGTGTTGTTTTCATCCCGCTCACATTCTTTTGGTGCCCCCACTGAGGATCTTCTTCGAGTACCTTCTGCTTCGAGCTTCAAGCTTCGAGCTTCGGGATTACAGGTTGCAGGTTGCAGATTACAGGTTACAGGTTACAGGTTACAGGAACAGGGACAGGGACAGGTACAGGTGATTCACACAGGTACAGGTAGCTGGAGTACAGTGATGTCACTTGCAGTTGTTGTGGGAATGCATCACTTGGCGCCTATTTGAGAGCATTGTCTGTTGGATTGTACGTTACTTGTGGAAACTGCCATTGTACGCCTTTGTGGAGCCATATATGGTTTTATTTGGCAGTCCCAGCCATTTCTGAGATTTGGTTTGGAAGATAGTCATTTCTGAGACTTGACTATACGCGATTTGCATTAGCTTTCGTGTGAGGGTCGATAGCGTGAGGTTTTTATTGAGCTGGGGGATTCTCAAATGTGGAGATCCTTTCGGTGATACAGGTAGCTGGAGCACCCTTTTCGTGACCTCGCCATAGGCTATGTGCTAGTGAGTCCTACTTGATGCTCGGGTTCTATTGTTGACAGTTTATGCATACATAGACAGTCTATATTTTGGGTTCCTACTGCTCTACTTCTGGGGAAACTCTGTCGAAATTTTCCCAAGTTATGATGGCTGGTTTTTTGGTATTTTGAGCCATTTATGCTGTTATGCTGCTGAAATTTTGGCAAAATCAGAGGTTGAGTCAGGTGTGCCTTCTTGGGAGCTTCATGGTTGGCTTTAATGGATGATCAAAATGGCCCTCAGTTCACTCCTTTTCATTTAACGCAAAGAATTCAGATTAATGTTCATGTGTCCAGGAAGATCTTTTTCCAGCAGCGCATAGTCTTTATGTTTGGGCCAAGAAGATTGAGAGAGATCCTGGAATGTCCTTTGCCTGTTGTCATTCCGATGATCAACTATGAAAACTCATTTGATGTGCATGTGTTTGTCCTTATCTAAAGTTGAGCTCCATTGAAGTTTCTGGGGATTGGGAAGTGAAAAGTTTTGGGTTCTTGCACGTGTGTTCGAAGGGGTTCTCAAAGCATCATAATTTGGGTAGCCATGGCTTTCTCTTATCCCGAGTTTCATGGAAGAAGTGATGAAGATGTCGAAGAATTTTTGGAAAAGATGGAGGTTGCCTGCATTAGCAACCAGATTCATGACCCTACGCAAATGTTACGCCTTCTCCAAATTTGTTTGAAGAGTGATGCACGAGCTTGGTCCAAAGCATTTGAAGAGGAGTTGCGTATGGCTGATCCACCTATAAGATTGAGTTGGGACAATCTAAGGCATGGATTGGAAGTGGAGTTTGTGAAGATAGAAGACCCTGACAAAGTGTGGCAAGAAGTACAGGCTTTGGTGCAAAAGGAAGGTGAGCCAGTAGATGCGTACATACGTAAGTTTTCATTGGCATGGGAGCGAATGTGCAAGGCTTTAGCACCACAGGTACCCCCGCCTGACATGATGAAGAAGGACAGGTTCTTGGCTGGTCTTTGGGAGAATATACGTTGGAGAGTGGAGCTAAAGAAGCCTAGGACATATGAAGATGCACTAGAGGTAGCAAGGAACAAAGAGTGGAAGCTGAGGAAAATGAGCCAGTTAGGGGTGGAGTCTTTGCCAATGAGGTCTGAATTTCAGCCAATAGAGTCTTTACAAGGGCGCATGTCAGGGGTTCATCATGAACCAGTGGTTCCTGTTACTACTCAGGTTATGCCAGCAGTGGTCACTACAGCAGTGCAAGATGATGGCCTAAGGCAAGACATGAGGCAAGTGGTTGATCTGATGAAGAATCTCAGCCTAAACATGCTAGGTCAAGTGGGAAATAATCGAGGTCGAGGGCGGTTTGCAAATCAGCCAGGAGGTGAAGAAAGACCTAGGAATGGTGCTGGACAAAGTAATAGTAGGTTTTGGAGGCAGACGCCCACATGTTATAATTGTGGAGAGTTGGGTCACATCAGCCCGCAATGTGATAAGCCACCAAGGATGGGGGGAGACATGTATCCATTGCGAAGACAGGTGCTAACTAGATCAAATGATTATGGCATCGAAATTAAGGGAGACGAAGGAACCAGTGGACTGACCCAGGAGGAAAAAGGGAAGACAAAAGTGCTAAGTGTAGTCACCTTGGAGAAGGCATCAAAGCTAGAGGATACATTAGTGATGCCTATTGGGAAGAGGACCACAGAGGATAAGGAAGGAAGAAGTGCCCCAGGTCCTAGTAAGAAGAAAGGAAAGAGCCATGAAGGCAAGGATGTCAAGGCCAAGAGGAAAAGGAGAGCTCGTCGAAAGTTTCATGTTTCAGATTTTCCACTAGGGGATGGGCAATTAAGCTATGACTTGAAGGAGGATCTGACGAGCAGGAAGGCAGATGTTACTTTTGGGCAGCTTATAGAGATGGTGCCTAAGCTAAAGCGACAGTGGAAGAGGATGGTTAACCCAATGGAGAAAGAGCCAGAGAGAGGTTCAGTGAAGGTGTTGGCAATGGACGAGCTACCAGACATTTGTCCAATAGTAGATGTGTGGCATAAAAGGAAAAATTTGGGACAAGGTTATGTGGATGGCGGAGCCCAAATATGCGTCATAACACACTCATGCGTTGAGAAGATGGGTCTCACAGTGGCTGGGGTGTCATGTTTTCGGATCAGATTGGCAAACCATCAAAAAGTAAAATGCTTGGGTGTTGTAAAGAGCTTAGAAGTGGAGGCATATGATGCAAAGGCAGTGGTTGATTTTCATGTGATGCCAGCAGGGTTGGGAGCATATCCTATTATACTGGGCAGACCATGGTTACGTGCAGTGGGAGCTGTTCAAGATTGGCGACATGGTACAATTAGCCTCTATGGAAAGACAGGTACCAAGAAGCTTTATAATATGGACACAAGGAAACGATTAGAGGAGCTTTATGAAGATGAGGATGAGTCTAGTGATGAAGACTCTTCCACGGTGACAGATGAGGACAGTGATAGCACTACCAGCAGTGACGAGGATGCTGATGTTGCATTTATTTTGATGGATAAAGAAATCCAGGAGTGTGGTTTAGTCGCATTTGCGAATGAAGTTGAAGATGAAAGTGAAGGGCCTTATGAAGTGATTGAAGGGCTGATGCAAACCAAAGTTGAGTTGTCAAAGAAGCAGGAATTAATGACGCAAATGATTAGTGGAGACCTCTCAGCTACGGAGAAGGATATATTTTTGCATATGCTGGCTAGTTTTCCTAATTTGTTCATTACTTCATATGAAGAGATCAGAGGGTTCAAGGGCGAAGAGATGCATATAGAGCTGAAAGAAGGTTCTAAGCCAGTGCGGCAAAGGCTAAGAAGGATGGGTCAAGAGCAAATGGAAGCCTTGCGGGAAGAGGTGGACAAGTTATTGAAGGCAGGGTTCATAGTCCCTATGGAGACCACAGAATGGGTGAGTCCAGTAGTAGTCAGTCCAAAGAAGGATGGGAAGTGGAGAATTTGTGTAGATTTTAAACCCTTAAACGCAGCCACTAAGAAGAACCCATATCCTCTTCCATTCATCGATCAGATCTTGGATTCAGTGGCAGGTTATGAGAGGTACAGTGTGTGTGATGGTTTTTCAGGCTATTTTCAATTGAAGATTGCTCTTAAAGACCGCACAAAAACAACATTTATTACGCCATGGGGCTGCTATTGCTACACAGTATTGCCATTTGGGTTGTCAAATGGACCATCTTTCTATCAAGAAAGAGCAAATTGGGTGTTGGAACCATTCATTGGTAGTTGTGTTAAGGCTTTTATGGACGACTTCTGTGTCTATAGCAGTAGGGCTGAGCATCATGAGAAGTTGCAGATGGTATTGGCTCGATATGATGAATGTGGAGGACAACTAAATCCAAAGAAATGTCATCTAGCACAGCCAAGGGTGAAGTTATTGGGCCATATGGTGTCAGAAAATGGCATTGAGCTGATCCAGATAAGGTGAAGTCTATTATTCTTCTTCCATCACCTATGAGTACGAAGCAATTGGCAACCTTTATACACAAAGTGAAGTACATGGCACGGTTTATTCCATTGTCTTCGCAGCTTCTTTATCCATTACAGCAAGTGGCAAAGCATGATCCATTGCAATGGGATGACAAGTGTGAAGAAGTGTTTCAAGAGGTGAAAGAGGTGTTAGGCTTTAGGGGGTTGTCAGCCATGCAGGCTCCTGATTGGGAGAAAGTTTTTTATGTAAATCCATCAGTAGGGGATGATGCCATTGGAGCCATGCTATTGCAAAAGGGGAAGGGCAGCCATTATATGAGGCCAGTGTATTGTGCAAGCCGAGTGAAGTTGGTATCGGAGAGAAAGTTATCGGAAGTAGAGCTAGTGATGGCTAGTGTAATATTTGCTTGTCGACGATTTCGTCATTACTTGCTACCACGGCCTTTTGTTTTCTTGACGAGTTATGCCTTTTTGCCACAGTTAATTAATGGTATTAACATGTCAAATGTGGTGAAGAAATGGGTAATTGAGCTGCAAGAGTTTGAGTTCTCTTTTCTAGTGGAAGATAGTACAAGGGCTACCCTAGCTGATTTGTTGACCTACAAGGAGAATCCCCTTATTGTTAAGGAAGAGGTGGTGAGAAAGGTAGTTGAAGAAGTGCCACAGATCAGCAATGCACATGTGTTTGTTCTTTGATGGTTCATACAGAAAGAGCCATGATGCAACTTCAGGGGGTATAGCACTTTATGATCCAGAGGGGAAGCTAGTATGCAAGAGAGGGTTCAAATTGGATGCTCATAGTAACAATGAGGCTGAATATGCTACATTGGAAGCCGGATTACACATTTGTTTGAAGCATGGGGTTCGAAGGTTGAGCATAAAAGGTGATGCCTTGTTAGTGGTGAAGCAAGTTGGGTGTGTGGAAGAGCAGAAGAACACCTCATTGAAGGAAATGTGCTTCAGAATTAAAGGCCTGTTAAAAAAGTTTGAAGCATGGAGTATCAGACACATTGAACGTGCTCTAAATGGAGAGGCACATGAAGCAGCTCAAGGCATGATTGGGGAGCTATTTGTGTTGAGGACCACTTTACCTCTTTATCATGTCCGGGAAAGTTTGGCTCAAGAAGAGGAGTTTTTGCTAACAGGAATCATTCCAAAGGAGATTCAGAAGTCTAAGAAGTATGGCTTTGTGCGTAGAGCATACAGGTACAAATTGATTGGTGATGTCTTATACATGAAAGGGGCTGATCTCGTGTTGAGACGTGTACCTTGGCGGGAGGAGCTTTACAGAGTGTTGGAAGAGAATCACGAAGGCGCATGTGGTGGCCATTTTGCTCTAAAGATCACCTTGCATAAGATTTTGCAAGAGGGGTATGTATGGCCTAGTTTGCACAAGGATGTTCACCATTGGTGTAGGTCTTGCAATAGGTGTCAAACATTTGGGAAGAGAGTGTTGAAGCCAGAGCTACGAAAAACCATTATGGCGTTTGATGTGTTTGAAAAGTGGGGAATTGATGCAATAGGCCCGTTACCTATCACAAGCAGGGGCAAAAGCTATATCTTGACAGCAGTGGACTATCTCTCTAGATGGGCAGAGGCTATAGTAGTAAAACAGATCACTGCAAAGGATGTGGCAAAATTTGTGTATGATGAAATATGTTGCAAGTTTGGGGTGCCACTGGAGAGTTACTTTCAGATAAGGGGCCTGGCTTTAGAGCTAAACTGCTAGATTTTTTATGTGCAAAGATGAAGATTAGGCACCAGCATACCACTCCTTATTACCCGCAGTGTAATGGCTTGAATGAAAGATTCAATGGTGAGTTGGTACAGATTCTTTCGAAAGTGACAGAGCACCAAGGAAAGAATTGGGATTTGGAATTGCCTAGTGCATTATGGGCTTACCGTACTTCGGTGAAGACAGGTACAGGGTTTACTCCATTTCATTTGGTGTATGGAAAGGAAGCACTATTGCCTGTGGAGGTAGAGTTGCCTGCGGTCAAGATGTTAGAGAAGCTGCTTGGGCCGCCTAGTGATGCATTCAAGAAGAAAGGCTCTTGCAGCTACAAGAGGTCCAGTTGGATAGGATGAGCGCATTGGAACATTATGGGCAGATGCAGGATAAGGCTTTGGCAAAGATAAATGAAAAGGTTAAAAGTAAGGGTATCAAGAAACATGACTTGGTTTTGCGCTACAATAGTAAGCTGGACAACACCTTCCAAAAGAAGTTTCAGATTAAGTGGGAAGGCCCTTTCAAGGTAGTGGAGTGTTTTCCAAATGGCACATATCAGCTGGCTAACCTGGATGGTGTTCTACATACGTCAAGGGTAAATGGATTGCGTCTTAAGTCGTATCATGCCAGGTTGATGATGGTGGAGCAAGATGAGCTGTCTGTGGATCAAGCTGTGTTGGTGAGGGATGAGGGAGACCTGTGATGCGGCGAGTCTCATATCTCTCTTTGCTGCTGCTGATCATGAATGATCTAGCAGGCTAGGGGATGGGCAAATTATGTCAGGAGTTTTTTTGGAGCAAGGGATTTCGCATATGTACATACACATGCATGGTGCATCAAATAAAGGATTGCCCATTTTCCTTAGCCAGGTGGTTATGTGGGGCCCACATGTGTACAGGTAGGACAACATGTACATAGTGCAGCGATTTTCACTATTACCAGTACTAGTGTGTTTTTTATACAATAATGAGGAGTTGGTAGCGCGTAAAACTTCTCGAGGAAGCTATCCGCGGGCCGACGACGTGAGGTCAGCAGGTGCGTCAGATGGCATCTAGTGGCGTCAGGAGGGCGAACGAGGTCAATATTTGCACGCAGATGAGGACGGACACAACGTGGGTGTTTGCTTGTGAGAATTATGCAGAAAGGTCATCATGAGGACCTTTTTTTGGGGCCACTTCACGTGATGGCGAGATGCATTATTGGAAAAAAGCTGAGTGCCAGGTGTGCGAATGATGCAAAAAGGTGACAACTATGCACTGCGAGGTCAGTTTTTGGCCTGTTCGGGGTCCGTTTGAGGTCATCTAAAAGGCCAAGGGTGCCCAACTAATAAGGCTAAGTGTGGGAACTGAAAAAACTGAGAGAAGACCAGAAAAAACGTGAGTGGAGAAGAGAGGAGGAACAGCCGCAGGTGTGTTTTTGCCCATTTTGGAGCCTGTTTTGGCCGTAAACTGCTCATCCGAGGTCGGATTTGAGCATTTTGACATTGTAGACTGGGGTTTTGGGCCGTTCCGGACGCGATGGCGCTGTCCATTTTGCCAAATTCCTCACTCTTTTCCTGCTGTTTTTCTGTGTAAGTTCCTCCTATGAGCGAAGTTTCTGCTCCAGTTTGTGATTGTATCTGGCTTCTTTCACCCATAGTGTGTGAGCTATTTGCCCCATTGGTGTTGGCCCAAGCTCAATTGTATCAAAACATCAGAAATTCTCCTCTTTTGAGCTGAGTTTTTTGGGTGTGTGTGTGTGTGTGTGTGTCTGTGTGGAGTGGGCAAGTGGATAGTCTCTCTCCTCTCACTCCAGAGGTGTGTTCCCTGTCTCGGCCAGGTGTGTTGTCTAAGCCGAGTGGTGCCCCATAGTGTGTGTGTGTATCTTTCCAAGAGTGTGTGTCGGGTCGTTATAGAGGCGTTGTGTGTGTTTTCATCCCGCTCACAACGTGCTGGTAGTGAGCCTTCAAATCCAGTATTACCTTGATTGAGCGTACACGTGTTGGTATGTGTGATCTGTCTTGAGGTAGGTTGTACTGATTCATGTGAAGCTTAGAGGTGCTTAGTCACTGTCCAAGCTTGTGGGAGAGGGTGGTGTTGTTTCATGAAACAAACTCAGTAGATCCCTAGTTTCTCTAGTGAGAGTGTGAGCCAATGCTTCCGTTATCTGTGCTGCAGCATCAGGTGCGACTTGAAAACTGACTGTGGTAATTACCTCGTGACTTGAGTTACCCGATTCTCAAAGTAGAATAGTGTTGATTCTCTATTGTGTAGAGCTCCTTTCCATTTTGTTGTTGTGGGTTGGTTGTAGGTTGCGGACATGGTTTCGACCTTCTCCTTCTTCTTCTTGGCACTTGGCCTATGTATATCCACTGGGTTTGGCGTGTTGGTTGACTCTCCCACTGCAAATCGATTACCGTTACACTTGGCACTCGAGCTTCGATGGAGATGCAGAGTTCGTCTAGTTGTGCTTGGAGCTCTTCTTCTTCTGTCGTCCAATTAGCACATCCTGCTAGCCATTCATCCATTCACAATAGTTTAGGGTTTCAGTCTTGTAAACTGAAGGGTTTCATGAAAAGATATCAATGGGGGCACCAAATGACGGGAGCAAAGCGAACCCCGAACCCCCGACGGACTCTAAAACACCGGGGACCGAATGGCGCGCCTCGAGCCTGTCATGGTAAAGCAAACAAGGGGCACCACCTAGCTTCAGCGGCTAGGACGCAAACAACACACCACCATAACAAAGTTTTCATCCAAGAGAGATGGATGCTTGGGAGTAATGATGAAGAGGAAAGGGAATGAGATCAAGTGAGAGAGAGAGATAGAGAGAGAGAGAGAGAGAGAGAGAGAGAGAGAGAGAGAGAGAGAGAGAGAGAGAGAGAGAGTGAGGGAGGGGGTATAGCGGCTTAGTACTTAGGCACCACAAAAGGATGGCGAATCCGCACACCCTTCACATATACACAAGCTCACTCCAAAACACAAGACTAGGTGGCGATTCCGCACACCTCACATGGGCAAAACATTGCAAGAAAACATACTCACAAAACCTCAAGCTTTATTTAGAGAATTAGGCGATGAAATGGGGAGCATAGGGTAGGGGAATGAGAAGGGAGAGAGTGGTAGAGCACATGGCGGATAGGTGGGAGTTGATGGAGAAGACTCGCACGAGGATTATGGCCATCATCCTTCATTTAGTTGCCCTTCATCTTCCATAGCCAAGGGTGTAGAGGTCATGCTCAAGACAAGCATGGTGATTGTGGTGATGGTGATGGTGTGGGTGTGTGTGTGTGCACTAGGCACACACAGTGCATAGTGTACTCTTTGGTGATGGTGTGTGTCCTTAGTGTGATGGTGACCCCTCTTTATATAGGGGAGGAGGGGGGAGAAATTCTAGAATTTAGAAATGAAGAAATCATTATCTACATAGGCCATGTGACTGTGGGCCCCACTTCTCTGGCTGTGTGTATATGTGCCAAAACAGTAGTCTCATGAGAGAGAGACTAAGAGAGAGAGATGGGTTGATGAAAAAAAGTGAGAGGTGACATGGAGAATAAAGTAATTACAAGAGGGGAGAGAGGGGAGTGTGTTCAGAGGTGAATCTGTGTGCAGATGTGTGTGAACACAAGAAAAATCAGGTAACCACCGGGTGGGGATGGGTTTGTGGGCACCTTTTTCAGTGAAACTGAGTGTGTGTGAGTGTGGGGGAGGTTATTTAGCTACAAGACAAGAGACATGGCGCCCTTTAGAGAGAGAGGGGGATATATGGGTCATGGGATATGATAGGAGAGAGAAAGAGGGGGTGAGTATACTATTTTGGAAGATAGGGTAAGTTGCATGTGAGTTAGGATGCATTATTGGTGAGTTATAATGCATTATTGGTGAGAGGTGGGGTAGCTTGAGGGGAGAGAGAAAGGAGAAAGGACAAGGGGAAGAGAGAGGGGGTTGACCTTTTGAGTGGAGGAGAGGAAAAGAGACACACGGCGGGGCAACAGTGAAGAAAAAGGAGGCAAGGTGGGGATGGGCTACCCCGCAGGCATGAGGTGGCCTATTTTACCTTTCTTATATATTTACATAATCATACTTTATTTTTTTCTTACTTTTTCCAATGCTTTTTATCACTCCCTCCCTAAGAGGGGGTTTTCATGGGGTGGGGACGAGAGAAGAGGGGTATGGGAGCTTGGCTTGTGAAAAGCTCCCATCACCAAGATAAATCTTTGAGAGAAATAGCCACACCAACAATAGCTAATTGATCTTGGAGATCCTTAATTTTCTTGATAAAGGCTTCACCTTCTCCCTATCAACAGGTTTTTCAGCAACAAGTTGATTTTTCAAATTTTGAATTTTGGTTTTGGAGATTTCGGAGTTGGTTTGCTGTTTGATGGTTTTGGTCTCCATTGCCATGTTGATTCTTTGGCAGTTGTGGATTTCTCCCGTTTGGTGTTTGGGAATCCATTTATACTTTGATGAGCTTGATGAAGCATTGAGTTGCATTTTGGATTTTCTCCACCTTCGTGCATTATGTTGAGGAGTGGTGGCTACTTGGAAGCTGTGTTCGGTCAAGTTTGAAAACTGATTGGAAAGCATGGCTTTGGGTATCCATATCCGTTTCCGCTTTGTTTCCATGATTTCCTTCTTTAACAAGACTTGTTTAACCTTTCTCCCAAGGATGCTTTTAGATTGTTGTGATTGGTTGTAAATGTGATCTATTTGTGCCAAGGTTGTAACATATAATGTGCCCTTGAGATTTTACTTTGGTGTGTCATCCTACCAATCTGGAACTACTTTGTAAGTGTCCATCCATGAAACTCATAAGATGATTTCTTGATTGAGGTCTGTATCTGTCATGCTGTGAAATTGTTGAAGGCAGTCTTTCCCGTCGATGTTAATTAAGAAATTGGCATCGTATGTATGTGAGCTTGTCTCAAATATACTTCTTTCTCAGATGGCTCTATACATGGCCTAAGTATTCCATCCTTTCCATGCCTATATAGCCATCTTACTATAAGCACAAGTGAGCGTGATTGATCTATGATTGATGGTTTTCCTTTCAATCTATAGAAAACCTATGGTGAGCAATGGTATCACATGTTCGCTCCGCCTCGGTACCATCTGGATGTTGAAGAGATACGCATTCGAAAGATCATAATCAACCCCAAGATGTGCTTCCCCATGTATCAATCACAAAAAATGTTCTTCCCTTTGATGAGTAGTCTCTTTCTTGACTACTAACATGAAACGGAACTCTAGTAATATAATGAGCCATCGAACTATGCGGCTTGTATTGCATGGTTTGTTTACTAAGTACAATAGTGCATGATGATTCACAAAGATATGAGCTTGTTTGCGAGAAGGTAATGCCTAAGATTTTTGACAGCATAGATCATTCCCAAGACTTCTCTTTTGGTGGTTGTATAATTTTTCTCTGTACTATTGAGCTGTCGATTGGAGTAACAAATTGGAAAATCCATATTGTTCTCTCCAGGTTGTGCTGAGATGCATCATAAGCCGATGCATCTACATACATGTGGAATATTTTATTCCAATCAGGAGCTTTCAAAATTGGAGCCTAAATCAGTCTATGCTTCAATTGTTGAAACACTTTCTAACATTCTTCATTCCACTCGAAATTTGTAATGAGAGTATAGAGAGGTTTTGCAATAACCGCATACATGTAAATAAACCTTCGATAATCGCCACAATGAACCATAAAGGCATGTACCTCTCTAACTTTTGTGGGTCTTGGAAGAGAAACAATCACTTGTATCTTCTCAAGATCTGTAGAAATGCCATTTTTGGACACAATATGTCCCAAAATCTTAACTTGTCTTACCATGAAGACACATTTTTTAGGATTTAAGCAAATGCAATAAGTTTTGCAATTCTGAAAGATATTCTTTAAGTGTTTGACATGTTCATCTCTCCATAAATAATGCACACCCAAGTCATCCATATAAATCTCTAAGACTTGTCTTAGATACTCCTTGAATGCATGACTCATCAACCTCTAGAATGTAACAAGTGCATTGGTTAAATCAAATGGCATTACCCCATAAGCAAATATGTCCCATTATGTGGCAACGTCTGTTCTTTGTTGATCCTTTGGCTTTATGGCAAGCAAGTTGTAACTTAAAAATCCATCAAGAAAGTTGTAGGCTTCTGTGATAGGTAATGGATAGTTGTCTCAAATAGTAGAAGCATTCACCTGCTTGAGATTTACGTACACCCATAATTTATCATTCTTTTTGGGCACTACCACAATAGGTGACACCCACTCTGTATGCTATATCTCGTAGATAAAATCTGCTTCTTTAATCTTATCTATCTCCTCTTTGATTTTCTTTGCAAATGTTTTGTTATATGTATAGGGACATTATCTGCGTGGTTTAGCATCGCTCTTAAGGGGTATCGTATGTTGACATATGTTCAAGTCTACTCCCTTAAGATCCTTGTATGACCAAGAAAACACATCTCTATATTGCTTGAGAGTAGCTATCAAAAGGTGCACTTCCTCTTCGGTAAGATCCGTGGCTATGTAAGCCAATCTCGGTTCTTTCCCCAGTTCAACAAAATCAATTCTCTTTCCGTTATCAGGTCCATCATATGATGTTCCCGGTTCTTTAGGTTCTCACATTGGCTGCTCAATCACAATACACCGGTCTTGAATGATATACTTCTTGTAGTGAGAGGATGCATCAAAATTTCTTGTGTTTAAATCCTCTTCACTTTTCATCTCAGTCATCCAAACCTCTTTCAATGTTTGTTTCAGCTTTTGGTATGCGCTTTTTTGTTCGATCTTGGACATTTTGGTTGATGTTTTGACTATGTCATTTGGTTTCTCAGTTGTCTTCTCCCCCCCTTTCATCCTCTACCTTCTATTTTCTCTCTCTCTCTCTCTCATTAGAAAATATATGACCCTCCCTTTTGGGATTAAGGTTAATTAGAGGCCAACCAATGAGAGGAGGGTGGTGGACACACTCTATGCCCTTAAAAAAGTAGGGGGACAAAGTAGTTTTATACTTCTTAATGGCTTCTTACCTAGTGAGAAGGTGGGGGGTGTAAGGGGGGGAGGGGTGTGGTGGGTCATATGGAACCTCCAACTTCACTCCTTTTTTATCCGGTTTTGAAAAAATCCCAAAACTTTGAAATTTTTTAAAATTTCCAAAACTCAAATGTTATCTTCTGAAAACCCCCCTAAACTTATTTATGGTCAAAAAATCATTTTTTGACCTCAAAAAGTCAAAACATGCACCAAAGAACCCTAAAATTGATTTTTTTCTAAAAACTATTGAAACATCGTTTTTTACTATCCAAAGCCCCCCCCATAACTAGTCCCCGGTAAAAAATTGTTTTTCTCTCTATAGAACCCCTTTTCCAACCCCTCCTTGGTTTCAACCATCACACTCACTCTCTACTCCAATCCTCTCTCTCTACACCATCTCCATTGTTGTAGCAAGGGAACTCCTCTCTCCTCCCCTACCACCTCCCATTGCCACACCAAGCAAGGGTTATCCACCTTCTCCTATCTCGATTGCCACAACACTCTTCCCCCCCCTCTGTCACTACCACATCCCATTGGCACACCAAGAGAAGTCATTCACTTTCTCCCACCCACATTGTAGCAACAAGCAAGGTCCTGCTCCTCCTCCTAATTTTCTTTGTTCAACCATGGCCAGCTCTGCTCCACAAAGGTGGCCAAAGGATGAGGTCACGACGCTTGCATTCCACAACGCAAGAGGTATAGATGATGAGTGGGTGCCACAAGAGTTCACCTAAGGTGCTTGGGTATACATGTAGCCATCTATTATGGGCCCTCATCGTGTGCGAAATCATGCAAATTTGGATCATCATTGGAAAGGAAAGCTCCTTGGCTTTAAGAACCGCAAAGGCAAGGGGACCATAGCCATTGTGCAACATGTTTTCTCAATGTCAAGAATGCAATTCAACAACCACCTCCATTTCCAACACATTTTAAGTACATGTTTTGAGAATACAAAGCTAGGTGTGAAATCACAGTGTAATGTCTTTATGGATTCATACTTAAGATTTGCTATACATTTATAGTCATATTTCCATCCACATTGGTGGAGGAGTAGTGACTACATAGTCTCTCCGATGCATTCAATGCTATACCTGTGGATATTGGAGCAACAACTTTCGCACATCTTTGCCCAACAAAACTGGTTCAAAGAAGGATTTTCTTCTATTCTCACTCCTATATTGTGCCTACTTCTACACAAGAGTTTGGAAAGCTTGAATCCATCAAAGTATCTTCATTATTAAGTATGGAGTGGCCATTGCCAGATTTGTGGTTGGTAGCATCTTTCAAGCAAAAGATGATAATGTATGTCCACAATTCTTGGAAATACTCTAAAGCCTCTAGGCCTGTGGGCTTGAGTTGGTGTTTTCCTATTCATTGTTTCGTGTAAATTTTTAAAGAGTTTGGATTTGTGGAGACTACCACAATGCTTGTATGTAAAGATGTGCATTATGAGGAATTACGAAGGCTTTTAGAAGAGGACTGGGGTTTTGTGGAGGGCATGCACAACGGGGATAGGTACTATTGTAAGGTTGGAGTGTAATGGAAATGGCCTATGAGCTGTGAGAGTAACGGAATTAGGAAATTAGGTGAAGCACTTTTGTGAGATTACTTTGTGAGCATAGCGGGTGAACTTAATTGATGGTAGCAACATAAATATGGTACTTAGTTAACTTGGCATGAACAATAATTTTGCAAGAGAGAGAGTTTAAAGAACATGACAATAGTTGAGTACCGGATTCATACGGAGACGGTCCCCCCTCCAATAGGCATTTGTATTATAGTTTCTCCCATCAAGAGAGATTTGGTACAATACAATCTTTGTGTTCCTTGTGACCTAGGTGATGCAATGAAGATGGAAAGATTCATGCATCACAAGCATAACATAAACTTTGTAGAAAGCATTTACTATCCCAAGCCTCAACCCCAAGGCCTCAAACACCTTTGAAGGTGGAGAGAGCTAGCAAGGAATAAGGGTAGGGAAGAGGAAGAAGAAACATTCCATAGGAGAAAGAAACAATTCCCCACTTATCATCACTCTTCTTGCTAGCATACATAATAGCATAGTAATGAAGATGGAGAAGATGGCAAGCTTACGCATTGAAGCATGGCTCTTGGTTGGATATTCATTCCATAGCCAAGAGTGTCCGTGTAGGGTCTCACTTCTCACAAGCTTGGTGTGGGACGTGTGTCTAGCCTCACTATCCTATCTTATTGCAGTTTTAGCGAGAACCACGATTAAATTGTCAATCCATGGGATGAAGCTGACTTGACTAGTGCATAGAGGCTACAAGAGGTTGTCAATCTCTTGGAAAACAACAAACAACTTGCATCTAACTCAAACTATACTCAAGTGACTGAAATCACCAAAAGCCAATCGCTCGTTGGCAAAAAAATCACATCCATTACAGCATCAAATGATATCCAAATGTAACGGAACTTCTAGGACAAGTTTATAAAACCTAAGCACACATGCCTATGGTCTCAAAACCCACATTAGGTGAAGTGCCAAAATCGCGATTATTAACAGCAGTGGATTTTTGACCTAGTCGTTTTCGACCCAGAATGCACCTAAATGCTTAGCAATGCTACCCCAATATTCTGCCTATGCTTAGTTTTTGATTTTGAAGTGTAAAATCCTACTTATGATGAAATTACGACTACGCCAAAGGCTACAAAATATTGTGATGTGTTTACGTGAATGCATAGAGCTCTTACCCGTGGTTGCAATGCAACAAACGCAATTGCAATGTGACAACTGGGGAGGGAGTAGGAAGCGCGAGAAGGAGAGAAGTGAGCGCTGTGAGCTCACTTCATTATCCAAAATTTCACAATAACTTACAGAAAATGGCTTTTATAACTTAGCCAAGGTTTTTGGTGGTCAAAACTAATGATCTGGGAGCTCTAACTAAAGATAGCTAATGACAGCTTGATACAATTTGGAAGCTTGTAGCCCCGGATCATCAATTACAAGGTTTATCCAATAAATTGGCGTTACAATATTCTCGGTTTATCAAAATAATAAGTGTTTTTACAATGAGAGCTCCAAAAAATGTTATCCATGGTGTGTGTGTTATCTTGCTACTAACATTCCCCCCCCCCCCTCCTCGCCTGTGTCGTCCCTTGACACAGCTTTATGGGCTGAAGTAGTCTTCGGGTTGACGGATGGCGAGGCGGTCTACTAAGAGTGTCGTTAGAAGTTCATTTGTAACTTCTGTCAGTTGCTCATCTTTTGCTTTGCATGCATCTCACAATTTTGTAAGCAACTCACCAAGATCCTCCATCTCTTTCTGCTGCTTATCCCTGGCGAGCTGATGTTGTTTAGATTTTGCTTTTAACTCCTACACTTGCCTTTGTAGATCGGTGATGATGTTGAGTCAGTCATCTAGCTCCCCTTGGAGTGTGTCAATCACCATCTCTAATTCCTTGCCCCTTGTGCTACGACTTAGTGCTACTGAGCGAAGTCGTTCAGTCATATCTTGCATTTGCTTAACATATTCATTCACTTGTAGGATGTCCTCGTCGTTTGATTGCCAGTCTTCGTTTTGTGCCAGCTAACTTGATGTTTTTGCAGCTTCTTGTGTGTCCTTGGGCGACGTCATGGTGGCTGTTTGCTGTTGCCCTTGTGGCTGTGGCTGATCTTTTTCTGTTTTGTCATCCTGAGGCTTCGTGGATGCCTCATCCTTCCCTTGTTGTGTTGAGGTAGAGGGTGTTTCCTTGGCCTCCTGTACTCTTTGTTTCTCTAACTTCTTGTTGTCCTCTGATGGTGGTAGACTGGCTGCTCTTTTTGGCCTTCGTCGTGCTCTTTTTGCTGCTCTTGAGTAGATTTAGCTGCCTGGTGTGCTGATTCCGCTTCTTCTTGCTGTTCAGGCTCTGCTTCTTTTGTTGGCTCAGTTGTTGTGGTTCTAATTGCTGGTGATGGTGGTGGGTTCGGCATAAGGTGATCATGGTGTTCAGAAACAAGGAAAGAGTTGCGGGGAGATACATCACCTTGAGCATGTTGTGCTTCTCCTTGTGCTGTGGCTTCCTCTGCTTGCTTTTGCTATCCTACCGCCTCTTTAGTTTTCCTTGTTGCTTCTTGTGCTTCCCTCAGCTTCAAGTCTTCTGCTTCTTGATACATTTGTTCCAGGGATTCCGTGGGATCTTCAACCTGCTTCCTGGTGTGATGCTTGGTTCTTGGTCCTTTAAGCCCAATAGGCACCCACTTTTTCGGGTCCTTTCCTTGTGCTTGGCGGTTGTGCTAGTAAGAATGTTTTTCTCGTTCAAACCTGGCTTGCTTTTGTACAGGTTTCTCTTGGTGTGCTGCCATAGCTTTTCTCTTCATTTCTTCAATTCTAGCTCTCCTTTGCTCATCATCTGAGCTTTCACTGCTGTGCCGTTCTAGGCGAGCTCTCAACAGACTCTTCACCTGACTTGTATGATCTCTTTGCAGATCTTGTAGCTCGAGGAGAAAGTTGTACTAACACTATCCAAGTGTTCTAATCTGGGGCAGGTGGCAAGTTGTCCGCCATGCCGATGGCATGGTAAGCAATCTTGGTTAAAACCTCTGGTGTGCCCATATATGTGATTTTTCCTTCTTTCTTTGTCCCTTTAAATGTGGAAAAAACATACTGTGCATGGTCAATTGGTTGTTCAACCTTATTCCCTTGTGTGTCAGAGATCTGAGCAATTCCATCTTTTTTGATCGTGGACAAAAGCTCGTAAGCCTTTTGGAAGTCCACCCCACACGGCTCTTGCTCATAGAAGTCTCTGAGTCCTAGCCTTCTGTTGGCTTCTTTGGTTTTGGGCTTTGTGGCGACATCATATACTTATTTGGGTAGAAGTTGCAGCTCTACCTGGTGTCCTTCCTCCCTCTTGAATTTGTTGGTGAACACTGTGGTGTTGTGCTCTTCAAGCTATTCCGTTGAAAGAAGGTTGCTTTTGCATTCTTGACTGAATCGAGGTCCAGTTGGTATGATGGTAAGCTCTTGCAAACTTATCTTTTTGGTTGACCTTTTTCTTGGCCCTCTCTGCTGCTTGCATGGCTCCTGTTCAGTGAATAGAGTGTCAAAGTTAGCAGATTTGACAGTTTTTTCTCTGAAATGTCCTTCAGTCTGAAATGCTAACAGTTTTGGTCCAATTTGCTTCAAATCAATTTTTGCACAAGCATAGATGCATAAAAACATGTAAGGAACAAAATTATAAAGTCCAAGCAAAAAAATGGAACAAAAGTAAATAATCACGATTATTTACAAGTGAGTAAATATTTCAACTTTTTGCAAATTTGGCATTACAGGCTTGAAGTATATACCAAATCAGTACTCTGAGTGAAATATGGGCTCATTTGGATGCATAGGATGAAAATGGTACCAGATTTTGGCTTAGGTCTCTGAAATAGTAGATATAATGGAAATTTTAGATTTAGAGCTCCAAATTTGTTCAAACTTGGCTAGTGGGCTTAGCACATCATGTACTTTGGATGTAGGATGGCAAAATAGCAAAATTCTCCCTTTTTGGCATGAAAGTAAATAATCGCGATTATTAACTTTTTTTTTCCAAAAATCATAATCCCTTTGTGTATAGGATATGAGGTGATTTGGATCAAGAAATGTGGTCCATAACTCAGAGTTTGGCTTGCAAAGACTTCTTTGCATTTTTTTGGGCAATTTTTCAAGTTATATGTGATCATTTTGGCTCATACTTGAATTTTGGCATGTATTAGGTGTGTACAAGTAATAGATGATGTGATGATGCAACTTCAAGCAAAAATAGTGCAAAAGTAAATAATCGCGATTATTTACAGCAGTCACATTTTGCTTGCAAAACTTTAAATTTTTTGACCTAAACACATTCTATACACCTTAAAAAAGTCCTAAATTGAATATGGTAAAGTTTGGTCTTGCCGGCATCACTTTGTGCTTTGCCAACTCTGAAATCACCGATCTTTGTTAGGCCCTGATGCTTCAATCATAGTTTATTTACTTTTTATTTGTAACCAAGGTTTAGACCTTTAAACTCTAAGGGTGTTTTTACACGTATCATGGTTAGTTTAAGTGGGATTGCTTTTAGTCGTGCAAGTTACTTCTTGACGCATCATGGAAGTTAGGAGTCGTTAGTCGTTCTCTACTTAGAGGAGTCGAACTGTATGCGGTAGGAGGCTGTAGCGTGTGCTTACATGATGCAAAATTTATAGTAATACAGTACAGTTTATTTGTGTCAATGATGTTCTATAGTTTTTTGTTATGGAGTAAAGCTATGTTGTATGCAGTTTGCTGTGTATTTTACTCTGCGTTACTGTTAGGATGTATGCCCCAACACTTTGGCAATCCTACGTTTGGTTCCAATTGAGCTTGAACCGTATGGCACTTAGGAATATAGTGCGGGACTGATATGCAAGTTGATCTTGACCACCTAAGGGAATTCTCCAATTGGGTAACCCCGCAGGAAGAGTCTAAGGAATATGCAACCAAGTTCAAAGGAGTTCTTCCCAAATTTGCCAGGGAAATCAAAATTGCAGTGACTGACAAGGTAGTTTCTTCATTTCTACCTTTTGGAGCATGCAACTTACCTTCTTGTTATAGTCTATATGAAAGGAAAGTGTTGGTACATTATTTATGACAAAAAAGAAGAAATCATGTATGAGTGGGGTAGGACAAGAGTCCAATGCACTGCAACACTCATATGGCACAAGGTTTTGACTTAGGAGAGAATTGCAGCAAGGAGAAGACAGGAAGCAGAGTTGGGCAATGATGGCCAAGATGAATCTGTAAGGGGGGACACTGCAGGAGCAGGTACTATTGGGGCGGGGACTAAATTGCAAGAACTTGAACATAGGTGGTAGGGGACCCCACCTGCAAACCAACAAGGCCAACAAGCAACTCCTCCTACAGCAAACCCAATTGTGGGAACATTGGTGAATGTATTGTTAGCTCAGACATTCTTTCAGGTAGGAAGACAATTACAGTTTACAGGAACACTGACATCCTCTTTACCTTTTAATCCACTTCCGGTAAGGGTACTCAAAACACTTCCGATACCTCCAATGGCTGCACCAAATCCCACAGTGGGCGCGGCAAAGTTCAACGGGAAAAAGTCCCAAGATGCTGACAGCCACGTTGGTCAGTTTCAAAGAAGGTGGTCTGCAAGTGGATATGAGGCACTACACCCGAATGGAGTAAAGAAAGAGCATATTGCAGCAACACTGCAGGGGAAAGCCACGGATTGGTTCTTGTAGTATGGTATACTTGGTTTTGCTAATTATAATGATTTGAAACAAAGATTTTTGTTAAGGTTCAGAGAAGACAAAACACCTGAAGACATTTTAAAGAAAGTGAGGAAGTTAAAGCAAAAAGACTTGTTGGTTGAAGATTATGCCCAAAAGTTTAGGAATTTAAACAACAGATGTGGAAGTGGCACAACAGCCATCTATGGAACAGTTGGGGGATTATTTTTGTAAGGGACTCAAACAGGATACAGGAGTGCAGTAACAGGGAGACCCCCGTTAGAAAATGCACAGGATTTTACTGATTCATTTGAGGCAGCCGCCAGGGCTGAAAGAAGGTATGTAGGTAAGACTATCTTATGGGAAAAGAAGAAGAAGAAGAAAAGTGATGATTCAGACTCAGAATCCGAAGATTCAGGGTCAAAAACTGATGCTTCAAATCAGGATACGGGTGTTGACACTAATAGTGATGAGGATGAAGATTGGTCAGAAAAGAAGAAATAGAAAAAAGATAAGGAGTCTCCAAAAAAGGATAAAAAGCAGGAAAAGGATGTGGTGACTGGAGATGTAGTCAACAAAATGAATCAGGCTAAATTACAAACTCTGGGCATGAACTAGTTTGGCATGTCAGAGAAACCATTTTGTCAAGTATGTCAAAGGTTTGGACATGACTATGATGGTTGTTTTTACAACCCGGATTTCAGGGGAAGAAGACCTGAGTACATTACTCAAAAGATGAGGGAGGCCGTTGCAAGCATGATTGCCCCTCAAGGTCCTAATCGGAGATATCAAGGACCTGCACCTCAAATACAGTTTTAGAATCCAGATAATTGGGGATATCAAAATAGGAATCAGAATAATATGCCACAATCACCATGCAATTATTGTGGAGTCATGGGTCATCGACAAGGACCTGACTGTGAACTTTGCTGCCAACATTGGAACGATAGAGGAATCCATATCATCAAGTACAACAATAACAATAATAATTGACGTCCAGAACAGAATCCACCAGTTCCACCATAACAGCAAGAGCAAAGACCTTTGGACTAGGCTAATTTAGTAATATTGGAGGAATGGACTGAAGAGACGTGGACTGAAATAGAATGGATTGAAGAAAAGGTAGAAGTTGTCAAAACAGAACAGCAAATCGATCAGTAGGTACATGAGACTACATTTGCTCAGGCAACACCTAAGTATCACAATTGTGATTGTACAACCTGTATCCTCATTGAGACTATTCCAGAAACCCGTGGGTGTACTGATGCCATGGTGGTCACTAGGGCAAAGGCCAAGGTTGGAACCTCCATCTTGGAAGAAGTAGACAACCCAAACAATTTGAGTTGGAAATATCAAAAAGCGTAAGGACAGGGGCACTCAAAGAAGTGAGAACCTCTCAAAGCGGAGGTGTACCACTTGAGGAATGGAATTTGTTATAAGATCCTTGGATGACCAAAGGAGACAAAATTTAGATCGCAATCAAATTGAACTGCCAGAACAGGTTGTAAGTGATGACTGCTATGAAGCATTGTTGTCAGCTGCAATGAGCATCACAGTGAAGCAAATGTTGAGGCTGGTACCTGCATTTTCACAGCAATTGTTGAAAAGTCTTACTAGAGAAGTGGCAAGAAAGAATCAGGAAACCGGAATGGACCCTGAGGACACTATTTGTGGTGAAGCTTGTGAAGTTCAACCTTTGGATGTTGATGTGACAAGGTACCTGTAGTTGGGGTTTCCATTGGAAAAGTGTTTTTCCCAGGTGTACTCTTGGATGGGGGGTCAGGAGTTAATATTCTCCCAGAATCAACCTGCAAACGTTTGAATCTTTTGAAGTGGGATCCAGCTCATTTTTAGATTAAAATGGCAGACCAGAGGCGGGTTCAACCTTTGGGCATTTGAGAAATTTGCAAATCTCAGTGGGGGGACTGCAATTTGTAGCTAACTTTGTAGTACTCAAGTTGGAGGAATCTATTCGTTCTTATCCAATCATGTTGGGAAGACCATGATTAAGAGCAACAAGAGTAAAGCAGTTATGGGGAGCAGACTCCATTGTGATCAAAAGGGGTAAGAAGAAAGTAAGAATGCAAATGGATGCCAGAAAGGTAAACCCACAAGGTTTTAGGGCATTGCATGCAGAAGGACTGAACATGGTAGAAGAAATTGGAGAGGATGTTGAAGAAGGGTTTCTTAGAACCAACGGTTAAGAGCAGCAAGAGTAAAGCAGTTATGGAGAGCATACTCCATTATGATCAAAAGGGGTAAGAAGAAAGTTAGAATGCAAATGGATGCCATAAAGGTAATCCCACCAGGTTTTAGGGCATTGCATGTAGAAGGACTGAACATGGTAGAAGAAATTGGAGAGGATGTTGAAGAAGAATTTCTTAGAACCAATTCATTAGTGGTACCTATCTTTGAAGTGGATGTGCAAAAAATAGCCACTAAGTATGTTTTACAACATCAAGATGATGGACTAAAGTCCTTGACTCAACATTGATTGCTCAAGGTAAGCAGTCACCTACCAAAATGGGTAATGAGTTATTGAAGAATTTGCAAACTGAAAGAAAAGAAGAATTGGAAGCCATGAAGCAGTAAAGCAGATAGAAAGAGTATTTGAACATCAAATTGAAATAACTGCAAGAGTCACTCATAATGAATTGCAGGAACTGAACCTGAACACTGAGGAAGAACCACAAATAGTAAAGGTTTCAACAGAACTAGATGAGGAGTTTAAGCAAAAACTGAAGCAGTTGTTGCTGGAATTCAAAGATGTTTTTGCATGGAAATATACTGATATGAAGAGAGTAGATGCTAGCTTTTTCCGACATAAAGTTAACTTGAAAGAAGATGCAATTCCAGTTGTACAACAACGGTACATGATGAATCCTAACTATGCCAAACAGGATAAAGAGGAAATCAACAAACTGTTGGATGTGGGTTTCATTTACCCATGGGATGAGGTTACTTGGTTGTTGCCAATTGTTGTTGTTCCAAAGAAGAATGGCAAGATGAGGGTTTGTGTAGATTACAAGACAGTAAATGCTGCTACAGTAATTGATCGATTTCCTTTACCTTTTTGTAATACATTACTGAATGTAGTAGCGGGACATGAGCTTTACAATTTCCTGGATGGTTTTAGTGGATACAACCAAATTTTAATGGGACTTGAAGACAGAGAGAAAACAACCTTTGTGACTGAATGGGGAGTTTATGCCAGTAATGTGATGACATTTGGCTTGAAAAATGCTCCACCAACATTTCAGAAAGTAGTTTAGTGTGTATTTGAAGAATACCTTACAACATTTATGAGGGTTTTCTTGGATGATTTTAGTGTTTTTGGAAAGAAACACGAGCATTTAGAGCACTTGAAGTTATGTTTTCAGAAATGCAGGGAATTTAGGCTGTCACTGAACCCAACCAAATGTGCTTTTGTAGTTCAAAGAGGAGTTCTCCTGGGACATGTCATTTCTAAAGAAGGAGTGTCTATAGATCCAAGTAAGGTAACAACAATCAATAAATCACCGGAACCAAAAACCATTAAGCAATTGGGAAGATTTTTGGGTCAAGTGAAATGGCATAACCAATTTTTGAGATATTTGGCACATGTATGTACACCACTAACCAAACCTACAAAGAAAGATGCAGTTTTTGAATGGGGAAAAGAGCAGGACACAGCATTCAGGATATTGAAAAAGATGCTAACTGTAGCATCTATATTTTTGCAAAAGTAGGTCTGGCCGCCTAATTTAGGCTTCCATCTTTCGATTTTATTGAAAATTTTTCTGCTTGTTTGCCTTGTCGTTCTGATCACATCATGTCTTCAGGTTTTCCATCTGAGCTCCCTTGCTATTTATTATTAATTTTTGACCTGCTTATTGAGAAAAAACAAAGAAAATAACAAAATGCGCTAAAAACGCAAAGTGAAAATTAATGTAGATCATCGGGCTCTTATTTATTTGGTGAACAAACCACATTTGTCAGGAAGGTTGGCCAAATGGATACTGCTATTGCAAGAATTTTATTATGTGGCCATACATACTCCTGGACGACTTCATGTTTTGGCTGATTATCTCAATAGGTTGGAAACAAGGGAAGCTCATTCCTCAGGAGTACCTGACCAATTACCTGATGTAGGTCTGTTTTTAGTTCAAGCGACTAACCAGTCAGGGGATTGGTATGAAGATATGTTTCAGTTTTTGACTGAAGGAGTGTTACCTAAATCTATGACCAAAGATCACAGGAAGAGGATGGCATTGAGAAGTAAACCATTTACAGTTATTGCAAGACTTTTATATAAGAGGGGCATTGATTAGGTAATAAGGAGATGTATACCACAGTTTGAGCAAAAAGCAGTTTTGGCAGAAGCACATGCAAGGACTGCAGGAGGCCACTTCTCAGGAGAGATTATTGCAAGGAAAGTTTTTCAAGCAGGACTCTGATGGCCAACAGTAATTAGGGATGCTCAAGAGTTCAGTAAAAATTGTTTGTTGTGTCAAAGAGATGGCAGACCATTGGATGTGGATAGAATGCCATTGCAACCTATTTTGCCTTTGGAACCATTTCAAAAATGGGGATTGGATTTTGTTGGTCCAAACAAACCACTTGCTAGATTTACACAAAACAGGTATATCTTGGTTGCGACTGATTACGGTTCAAAGTGGGTAGAGGTTGTGGCTTTAAGAGACAATAAAGAAAAAAGTGTAGCAAAGTTTTTATATAGACACATTATGACTAGGTTTGGCTATCCCATGAGCTAGCTTCTGATCAGGGAGGACATTCTATTAACAAAGTAATCAGTAAACTGACTGAGCTGCATATGATTTTGCATAAGAAGTCAACAGTGTACTATCCACATGCCAATAGACAAGCAGAAAGTACCAACAAGATTTTGGTCAAAATTCTCAAGAAATTGGTCAATCAACATAGGACAGATTGGGATGAAATATTGGATTCTACACTATGGGATTTTAGAATAGCATACAAAGTTACTATTGCAATGACACCATTCAAGTTAGTGTATGGGTTGGAAGCAATTGCACCCATGGAATTTATAGTGCCAAGTATCAGGGTTGCATTTCAGGAAAAGTTGTCTCTTGAAGACTCAGACACTTACAGGAAAGAGGCTTTATTGAGGTTGGAAGAGGATAGAATCCATAGCCAGTACATTGCTGACATTATCCAACAAAGGAGATAAGCTTGGATTAACAGAAATATTAAATTCAATTTTTTTCCTCCAGGTGATTGGCTACTGCTTTATAACAGTAAAGTGGGCCTTAGACCAAGTAAACTCAAACTCAGGTATGTGGGGCCATTCCAGATTGTAAAATTAGTGGGAACCAATACTTTTTTACTCTGTGATCAGGAGGGTACAATTATTAAAGAGCCTATCAACGGATTCCGACAAACCATTTTTTGGGCAAAGGGTCAAGAATCAAGGGGGAAGTCTTATAAATGATGATTTTTCAACAATGACTAGTTATGCATGTGAAAAGGTAGCGTGCAATCACAACCTGTGGTACAACCCATTCTTGCATTTTATGATGGTACTGAGGATGTCAAGAATTCGCAACTCCTCTGCGAGTGTTGGCTCGGATGCAAGAGCCGATAATGAAATTCTTGCTTCGTTAAGAAGCTTTGTAAGAAAGACTCGCTTTCAAGGCACGATGGTGCAAGACCCAAGCTTTGATGATGAACCAGAGATGGTAACCCCTACCCGCATATGGTACACCCCAAAGAGGAAGTCCGACTATATATTTCTTGATTTCAGGTATGATTTGGAAATAATGAAGTAAACAATGCATGGCTTAGAAAAATTGGTCTCCCTGATTTTTCAATACTCCCATGGGTGAGTTAGAGAAACAGTCACATGGGCACAGTTTTACTTGAAGCAAATGCAATCAAATGATGGACATATTTTCAAGGAAGACTATTTGATTGAAGAGTTAGTAGCTAAGGTGTTTGACCTCTCTATTGCACAAAGCTACTAGAAAGATATGACCAGAGCTTTTGGTCCATCTCAGGGAGAAAGGCATTATTACCAAATGTCAGGAACGAAGAGTGAGCTCGGGTGGTTTATTGAACGGGTTTTTTTTTTGGTAAAGTCTGAATATATTAGCAGGGAGAATTATGGCATCTTGTTAGCTACAGAAAGTGGTAGACACATGGGGTGGGCTAATATTTTGTTTGCAAGATTAAATTTGAAATTTACAAAAAGAAAAGAAGGAAGGATAGGACAACTAAGGTTGGGACTTATCTTGCTGCTGTGTTTCAATATGTCAACAACAAAAGCATTTTTCCGGGATACAGGGCCAGATTTCACCACAGGTAACTAAAGACGTCGGCTCTTCAATAAGAAGAGAGAAAAGACAGAAGTTGTTCTTGGACCACAGATCTGTGTAGATAGATAAAGACATTCAAGATCTTTTGTCTGTAGATTACTCTAAACAAGAATCTTTGAATGCAGTAAAATATAAGATGAATAAAGATTTTGAAGATTTATTTTCAGATACTCCAGTAGGTGTGCGTGAAAATCCTGTGATACCTGCAACTGCCAAAACAGGTTCTAAGATCAGGAGACTTTATAAGTTGTCAAAGCAGCAGCCTATAGCTACACTTGAAGATTCTTTATTGGAGAGACCTGCAATTTCTAAAGCTCAGTTTCTAATGTCTCTTTTATTGAATTGCAAACTGCACTAAATTTGGTTAAAGAGTATGTGGAGCAGCAGTCTCTAGATCTCACATTTTTGAGCAGAGAGAATGATAGCATTCAAAAACTTAAGCAGGTCACAGCAAGGGCTTTTAAAGGACAAAATGAGATAGATTTTTGGCAAAAAAGGTTCTAGACTTAACTAAAGATCAGGAATTGATGAGACAAGACTTGGAATCTTACAAGCAGGTAGTATCAAGCAGAGAAAAGACTTCAGCAAGAGTTTCTAAAGGGAAGGAGAAGTGGTTCCAACTACTGCAAGAGAAATTGACTGAAATATCTACTGTTATTGCATCTTTGGAGAGTAGCAACAGGGTAATGTTAAGCAGGGTTGCAACTTGTAGAAAAGTGGAGGGAAAGATCAGACACATGTCAGAAGAAGAGCTAGATGTAGAAGACTGGTATGTCAGTTTAGGAGATATTGAGAGAATGAAGAGTGAGGTCATGGAGTATATGAACGGAGTGTGGGAGAAGATTAAAATTAAAATGTATAATGTGGTTAGTAAACCATACGAAGATTTTGAGGGGAGGAATCCAAGGAGGAATTTTTGCTTCTACAGAGACAATTAGCTGATTTGAAGAAGCAGAATGCAAATTTGCAACAGAAGATGAAAGATCAGATGGAAATGGATACTGTAGTGGCTGAGCCAGTTTAGTATACAGCTGAAGTGGAATCTAAGGTTACAGTTTAGTTGTCAGTTCAGGAAACAGTTCAGGGATCAGTTCAGGACGCAGGTCAAATTGCAGTTTCAGTTTCAATTATACAGGTTGATGACATAGAGGATCAGGAGAAGATGGAGGAACTTTTGCTAAAAAGTGCTGAGGCAATGTCTGAAGATCTAGGTATTGATGCTACATTACTTGAAGCTGCTCAGGATATGGAGGTGGAGGGGAAGTCAGGGGATCCTGTTGAAACTGAAGGTTTTGATATTCAAGAGCAGTAGCAAGAAGAATTTTATTTTGATTTTCAGGCTTGTTTTGTCAAGGGATGTTGCGGGTTCTTACAATGTTTTGCAAACATTGCCCACCGGATGTGCCAGGTGTTAGGCCTTGATACTTCAATCGTAGTTTATTTACTTTTATTTGTAACGAAGGTTTAGACCTTTGAACTCTAAGGGTGTTTTTACACCTATGATGGTTAGTTTAAGTGGGATTTCTTTTAGTCGTGCAAGTTACTTCTTCGCGCATCATGGCAGTTAGAAGCCGTTAGTCATTCTCTACTTAGAGGAGTCGAACTGTATTTGGTAGGGGGCTGTAGCATGTGCTTACATGATGCAGAATTTGCAGTAATACAAACAGTTTATTTGTGTCAATGATGTTTTGTAGTTTTCTATTGTGCAGTAAAGCTATGTTGTATGCAGTTTGCTGTTATTTTTACTCTACGTTACTGTTAGGGAAGTAAGCCCTAACAACTACACTGCCTGTTGAGTTTGTTAGTCACCTCTAAGGCTATGGACTTGTCCGCAACATAGTTGTGAAGCAACTCATCCAATTTTGGCCCATTTGGAGTCAATTTGACTTCGTATGTCGAATTTGATGCTTTGTAGCCTTTGAGCCATTTTCTACTTTTCAAGGGCTTTGCTTGATTGATTTTACAAAACGAATCATATACATTATGTATAGACCTCGTAGTTAAGCTGTCTGTGGAGTCAGAACCCAATTTTGACATCTGTCAAAAACCTAGCTTTTCTACTTGGGACCCTTTTGACCCTTGCCGAATGGTCAACTGATGATATAGAAGGGTTCTATTATGTTAGGGCATGCTATAATTCAAATCCCATCTGATTTGGTTGAGCTGACAAGCCGCTATGGTCAATTTTTGGTCGTAGGTATTCGTACACTGCTCAGATTCTAGGGTTTTTTCTAGGGGTTTAGACTAGCTACCGGCCGTACAAAATGGATCACTGAGGAGTAAAGAACTTTCTCCAAGGGCAACAAGTGGAATTATAGTTGGACTTCTCGAACCAATTTTTTCCAGATTCCCATGTTAGTTCGTTCTACTAGGCCATGAAATCTATGTTAGACTCAAAAATTTTCCCAATCGGATTCTTGTAGCTCATTTTGCAAGAATTTTGCAAAAGTAGGTCTGGCCGCCTAATTTAGGCTTCCATCTTCCGATTTTATTGAAAATATTTCTGCTTGTTTCCCTTGTCATTCTGATCACCATCGTGTCTTCAGTTTTTCCATCTGAGCTCCCTTGCTATTTATTATTAATTTTTGACCTGTTTATTGAGAAAAAACAAAGAAAATAAGAAAATGCGCTAAAAACGCAAAGTGAAAATCCAATAATTAAGAAAATCCATTGAAAAAACACAACTATTTTTTATTGGATTTCTTTATTTTTAAGTCTCAATATCGAGAAAAATGATGAAAATAACCAAAAAGGACTATTTCGTGATGATTTTTTGATGGTATATACACTATTTACGCTCATCTGGAAGATTTTATCATTGAATTTTCCCCTGTTGATGAATTATAAGGGCATTATTAGGTAATTTTGCAAAAAATCACACGTTAACATCAAACATTTTTCCTCCCTCTTCAAACATTGCCCTTAATTACTTAGTGCCCTTCCAGCCCTTATAGATGGCGTACTCCGAGACGACTGTGTGCATGGGTTGAAGAATCGTGTCTTATGCATAGCCTTGGTTGGCTCTACCAACAGTTCAAACCAATATACTGTGCAAGAGTTGGGTCTTGAGTAATTAACTCAAGGGTTTCTGATGTCGAGGCTTTCTGATGTTGTCTTCCAAGAGAAAATCTTGTTGCTTGTGTGCTCTCTACTTGATTGTGCCATCAGGATGCTTCAACACGCTAATTGCCTGAGATTTTGGTATCAACAATGGTTGTTGTCGAGCTTTTTCTCGCCATTGGTAGATTGAATTTCTTTTTGCAGAATGGTGTGTTGGAGTCTTCTAAGACTTAACTATCCATTGCTTGATTGGTTTTACGGTTTTTGGAGAAGATAAGTGCTCTTTTTTTTTCCAAATCCATTTTATGTTAGGTTCATTGCTTGGAGAAGCTCGTCTCTATTTTTTGAGTGTTGGAACCACCTTTGGTACTATGATGATGATGTTTTGGCACCTAGCTTTGAATCGACTTATCCTTAAGTTGTGCTTTTGGTACCCAAATTTTCCTGACTCCTTGCATGCTATTTGTAGCATTTGCTTGTGGAGAGGATGAAGAAGATTGATTGCTTCGTGGTTTCTTTGCTGATAATTTCCTTTCCATTCCACCTTGCTTGGTGCAATTGGAACAATGAGTTGTCCGCGTTTAGGTGATAGCCTGAGCTGATTCGTATCCCAATCTGACACTGCCTTGTATGTCCGCATCCATGAATTCCATGAATCATCATCTCATTCATGTGTTCATCTGGTAAGCAAAAAACTTATGAGGACATGAACATCAATGTACTATCACGTTCAAGTTGACTACTCCCAATGTTGGTGTTGGTTCTTGTTGCATCCTTTGATAGTCTCTATTCGAGTTGTCAATGCTTGACTTGTTGCTTTCTTGTACGTGGAACCTAGGATTCCCATACTGCTTTCGTGGCTGTGGCTATGCCTGGCCCATTATCCAGTATTGCCATGTTTTCTATGTCATTATATTTCACTGGAAGGGTGGTGTTTCCTTCTTCCCCTTCATAGTATTCTCTGAATTTGTTCATTGAAACAGATCAAATCTCTTTGTTATCCATTTCGTGTTTCAATCTTTCCATTTTTTTATGATGAGCCCCGTTATCCCCACCTTCTCTAGGGTTTTCTGTAGGTCATTCCATAAATATGGCCTGATTTTTAACAGTTCTCCCAAAGTAAGAGTGCATTGGATGGGTCTGTTCTACTTCTAGGGTCTGTTCCGCTCTTTTTACTTGAGCGGTCTTACACACTATGGATTAATTTTTGTTATCTCCCAAGTAAGAGGATAATGTTTTCAAGGTTAGTGGTTTAGACATTCTTGAAGCTTCAGATCTGCAATCCCTGTACAAGGATTGTACATCCACGTCCATATGAGGAGGTAGGTCGTCTAACCAAACTTCCTCTATAGGAGTTGATTTTAGATTTAGGCTCCCATCATTGATCTCTCTAACTTTTTTCCATAAGTGTTCTGGCCAGTCTTCCTCCACGAATGGAATTCTGTCTAAGGCATCTTTGTTGTCTGGCACTACAAGTTCTGGTTCTTTTGTCTCAAGGTGGGGTTCTACCATCGCTTTGGATTTTTCTTTAGTTTTTCTTACTACAAGCTCTTCACATTTTTCAATACTTTCAAGCTTGGGTTTTTGTTTTTTTAGCATCTCTTGCGTGATTCTTACCATTTTTTGATAAGCTTCAAGCTTAACTGTTTCCATGTCTGGAGAGGGATAGTTTTTCGGTTTGTTTTTTCATGTTTTGGCCTGCTTTAAGTCCTGCTTGGTAGGCTTCCAAGGCTGCATTAATAGGCTCAAAAATTTTATCAACCAAAATTGATCCTCCAGATTTCACGATTGTTTCTTTGATTTCACTCCCAATTTGTTTCACCTTTTTTTGGAATAGCTTTTTTGCTTTCTCCTCGATTTCAGCCTATTGTTTTTTTTTTTCTCATCTCATATCTTTTGCTTTTGCTTCTGCTTCTTTTGGTCTTTTGAGAGGCAGCTTTTGTGTTCTCCGAATCATCAAAGGAGTTATGTTTCTTTTTCTTAGCCTGAGCTCTAGTGATTGCCTTGACTGGAACAATTGGTTCACTCTCAGATGAGCTACTAGGTATCACTTGGACTACATTTACTACTGTTTTCCCTTGTTTAAAGAATTTTTGGGACAATCTTCTGGGAAGTGTCCTCCCTTTTTGCAACATTGTATGCAATAAGCTTCAATTGGCTTAAGGTTTGTCAGGATCTGGGCATACATTGGTGTGAGCTCCGGTGGAGCATAAGTCACAGGTTCTTTCATTGGTGGTGGATGTGAATTAATCCAACCTCCTTCTACCATTACTGTAGATGGACTAGGCTTAGCATAGGGTATAAGAGGCACTAGTGCTTGTTCATCTACGACTTCTTCTAAATGCATGTACTTTACAGGTACTGCATTATGTCTTGGATACCGAGGTTGTTGATCCAACACAGGTTGAGGTATTTCCATACCCATCGGTGGTCCTTGAGCTTGGGTCATATTAGGCTGGTATCTGTACTTGGGTTGTCCTTGTGGCCTCATGGGCACGTATTGAACATTCCCATCATACTTTGGTCGGAAATAGCACTCGTTGTCTCATGGTTGGTCCATTTACCCTCGATTGCACACCATTTTTGTGGCATAATTGGTTGTCTCTGTTGAGGTATCCCTTGCCCTGGTAATCTCATAGGTGCTTTCTGCATGTTATTCATCACGTCATTCATCCTTTTAAGCATGTCTTCTACGGCTAAAAGTGGTGTTGCACTAGTCGTTCCCACTTGTGCTGGTTTAGTGGATGCTGTTTTATTACTTTGATTATCCTTAGGGACATCTTCTTTGCTGAAAATATCACAATTGTCTCCTAAGTCAATAGCATCTGAGACACATGCTTCTAGGGTTGTATGCTTCTTACTATACAATATAGCATGAAGTCCTTTGTTTGCCAGTCCCTCTAGAAACAATGATACTAGTCGTTCTTCTGCAGGTATCTCTAGCACTGGGCATCTAGCACTGTATTGTTTCATTTGAGTTGCACAATCCCTAAGAGACTCACCATGTTTCTGTTTAAAGCTGTAGATTTGAGCTACCATATTGTGTTTGATCCTCATTTTGGAACAAGTAGCTACAAATCCTTGAGCTAATGTGTTTAAGTCCATGATTGACCTCGGTGGAATGTTTTGGAACCATGTCAATGCTTTTCCTTCTAATGTCATTCCAAACCCCTTGAATTGAGTATGAAAATTGAATATACGTTATGCTCTTAGCACTTGTTTAAAGCTTGGTAAGTGATCGTATGGATCCCATGATCCACTATATTTTCTGACCCATTTCTGAAAATCAGCTGGTTTGACGCGTCTGCTTGGTTCGACTCTCGATCTTCTGGCAGTTGGTCCTGTTTTAAGTTCTTCAAACCAGTCTGTTGGAAATAGTGACTCATGCAACCCTAGATTGGCCTTAGTGTCACCCAAGTTTTTTGCATGATGAGGTGGTTTCTGGTTTCTTAACATTACTCTCAGATGACTCTCACGGTGTTCATCTCTTGGAATTGTTCTTGGTCCTTGGCCAATATCCAATCCCTTATGGAATACCTTTGGTATCTAGTTTGTTCTACCTCCTCAAGAGTCATCATAACAAAGTTATCTTTATAACAATCCCTAAATAGGTAGGTTGGTAGGTCTATTGATCCCTTATCCTTGATCTTGAAGATATAGATGATCTTCATGGCCGTCAATTGTGTTGATTTGACATGTGAAGTCCACAAAAGATCTTTTACATTTCTATACTCCCAATAATAGACTCGGATCCTAGGATTATCCGTACTAAGTTGTTTCAAAGGCTTCAAATCAACTTGATCGTATCGCTTGAATCCTAAGGTTGGTGGTCCTTCTTTTGCTGACATATCTGGGATTATGGTGTTTACTTCTAACCCCCATTTGTCTATCACGTCAGAGTTTTTAACTTGTAAATACTGAGTTCCGTTTTTATCCATGTACATTTTTCCTTGTTTGTTTGTCCTAATCTCTTCTTCGAACTCAATACCATGGTCATCAATGCGAATGGCATACTCTTTGTTAGGATCCAGGTAAACCTGAGCTCCATGGCGATTAGTCTTATAAAAAGAGAGTATATGCTTGTAGCGCATTGTTGTTCCGGTTTTTGAGTGAGTCAAATAGGAAGAAATTTCAGATGCCGAATCAGAACAAGTGTCTGAGACTTGTTCAAGGATAGTGTGCAAGGAATTGGCTTGATTCATGCTTTCTTCAGTGGATACTATACTGGAGGTTTCTCCAAATATGCCTTGATTTCCTAGCACACGACCAGATGTAAGGTTCATAAAGACTTATGCAGCCCTAGATAGAGTACTTACCTTTGGATTGACTTGGTTTCAATTTCTTCCACTTGACTGGATTTCACTTTCTGTCAAGCTACCGATTCCTCGTCTGCAACCTGATTCCTGTACAAATTTGATCAAGTTAGCTATTCTTCTATAAAGACAATATAGTTTTTGCTAGCTGTTGTGATTGGTCTATGTGTATCATTGCAATTCAAACTAAGTGAGTCAACTGTTGCAATTTTCAAACTCGACTTTGAAAAAAATCAAAGGATTAATCTACAACCTGGAAATTGAGTGAACATGTATCAATTTCCAGGTTGCGAATTAATCCTTTGATTAATCTACAACCTGGAATCTTGAGCACAGTTCGGAGCATACAGCCTGTTAAGGTCCCTGGACAAGTTTCAACAAGTTTGGACAAAATCTGTTTAAGTTTATCAGCTGTTTTTTGTCTGCAGACTTTGATTTCAAGAATCTGGCGTAAGTCTCACTTTTGTGATTCAAATTTCACCAAAATTGATTTGTGTGGTCTACTTGATATGCTTGATCTTGTGGTATACTCAAATTTGCAAAACTGTCAATTTTTGAAGTAGATGTAAATAATCACGATTATTTACTCCAGCTACATTTTTACAAAATTTTGTCCCAACCTTGACACAGATATGTTAAGCACTTTAACTTAAGGTCTCTAGCCAAGTTTCATAAAGTTTGGACATGTTTTGGTCAAATGGTCATCAATTTTCTGTCCGCAGACTTTGCAAATTTGGTCACAATTTCCAATCCAAAGATCCAAATCTCACCAAATTTGGTTTGTGGGCTTATTACACATGTAAAGATAGTGGTATGCCAGCTTGGTCAAAAAAGTGTCCTTGAACTTGCCCACTGGTTCATACAACTTTTAAGCATACTCTCCAGTCAAATTGAGTGGTTTGGACTCTTTTCGTGCTATTTCTAGCCGTAGACATGAAATTCTGCAACTTCAAATACAAATCATAATGATTCTTTCAGAGAGAGAAATGTTTTAAAATCCACCTCGGATCCTAGTTACCCTACTCCTAGATTCTTATGCAATGGGGTTGTGGAAAGTGTCCACAAACAATTGTTTTCTTGTTTTGTATGGTTTCTTGAGCATTGGTCTTAAGACTTGTCTCGTCTATCAATCATCCTCAAAATCCTAATCTAGTTCTACAATCCTAAAGGCACTTAGCAAGTACAACTTACCTCCAAGCTACCTCTACACAGCAAAAGACGACAATCTTAAGCTATGCGGTTTCTAAAAGAAAATTTTAAACTTTAGGAGATCATAGAGGAAGTTAAAGGATAACTTCACAAGATGCTTGTGTTTTTCCTTAGTTTAGGTCTCTTCGATCCCCGATAGTGGTGCCAAATGTGGGACGCCTGTCTAACCTCACTATCCTATCTTATTGCAGTTTTAGCAAGAACCATGATTAAATTGTCAATCCATGGGACGACGATGACTCAACTAGTGCATAGAGGCTACAAGAGGTTGTCAATCTTTTGGAAAACAACAAACAACTCGCATCTAACTCAAGATACACTTAAGTGACTGAAATCACCAAAAGCCAATCGCTCATCGGCAAAAAAATCACATCCATTACAGCATCAATGATATCCAAATGTAATGAAACTTCAAGGACAAGTTTATAAGACCTAAGCACACATGCCTATGGTCTCAAGCCCCACGTTAGGTCAAGTGCCAAAATCGCGATTATTAACAACAATGTATTTTTGACCTAGTCGTTTTCGATCTAGAATGCACCTAAATGGTTAGCAATGTTGTCCCAATACCCCGCCTATGCTTAGTTTTGTATTTTGAAGTATAAATTTCTACTTATGATGAAATTAGGCCGCTGATCGACGAAGCCAAAAGCTACAAAATACTGTGACGTATTTACGTCAATGTGTAGAGCTCTTACCTACGGTTGCAATGCAACAAACACGACTACAATGTGACAACCGGGGAGGGAGTAGGAAGCGCGAGAAGGAGAGAAGTTAGGGTCGTTAGCTCACGCTGTGTATTTTAGTATCCAAAAATTCACAATAACTTACAAAAATTGGATTTTATACCTTAGCCAAGGTTTTTGGTGGTCAAAACTAATAATCTGGGAGCTCTAACTAAAGATAGGCAATGACAGGTTGATACAATCTGGAAGCTTGTAGCCCCGCTCATCAATTACAAGGTTTATTTACAATGAGAGCTCCAAAAAATGGTATCCGTGGTGTCCGTGTTAGCTTGCTGCTAACACTTGGAGAAGTCGGTAGAGTCCTGAACTTTCACCAACTTAGAATGAATCCACAGAATGAGTGTGTATGTGTGGTGTATATCCCCCCAGCACCCCCCTTGCTTTCTTGGGGTGATTTGTAGCTTTTACACATTTTTCAAGCTCATTGGACCTCTCCCCCCTAGCCAATCATATACATCATGCATTCAAGTACATGGGTAGTCTTTGGACAAGCGTCCTCCTTACCTTTTAGAGAGAGAGAGCTTGAAAATATCTAGATATTTGTTGGATGGAACTAGAAGGTCATTGGACCCCTCTTTAGCCCAACCAATAGCATTCAAGCACACCATGTGGTTAAGCTTAGGGAGAGTCTAACATGTGTCCCATGTGCCTTTTGAGAAAAGGGGTGCCCTTTGGGTGAGTGGAAGGTCAAGTCAAAGATTCCCCTAAGTTTGGGACTTTCATGCATAGGAAGCTTCCTCATGAAGTTTGTAGGGTCTCTTTTATTTGACTCAAGCACCTTACCCCCCATGCATGCGAAGCTTCTCAAGCACCTTCCTCATTAAGTATGACAAGTACCTCAAGTACCTTAGTCATCAAGCACGACAAGCACCTCAAGCACCTTAGTCATCAAGCACATACCATAGTCATCAAGCACGACAAGCACCTCAAGCTTAGGTCGGGTTCCCACCTCAAGCTCAACCCTAGCTTGCCTAAGGTCAAAGGACTTTTAACACTAACCATTGGAGGTCTTTAATGAATCCAACCCTAAAATATTTAAGCTCCATTAGTTAACCTTGCGCTTTGATAGACCATCTCTCATTTGGACCCCTTTACCATTGGCCCCGTGCTAAGATAGATCTATAAGCACATGTCTATATTCTATCCCTTGTTCCCCTTTATTATCCCACATTAAATGATTAGTTTAATATGATAAAATTGTTTGGGTTGGTTAGATATTAGATGTTATGACATTACCTCTCTCTTGGAATCATAGTCATCCTCGACTATGAGGTAAAAGAGAAAAAACCATAGTCATTAGTCAATTTGTCTTAGCGGGTAGAGGATCCCTTTTTACTCTATGACATCATTCCAATGGACTCAGGTTGAAGTACTTCTTCTTGATCTTTGATTTTTGGAGGGTCTTCAACTATTGCTTCTTTTGATGGCGCTCCTTTGTAAGGCTTACATTGGCTCTTATGGAAAACATGGTGCATGAGACAATGGTTGGGCAACTTGAATTGATAAGACATCTCATTGATTGGTTTAAGAATTTAAAAAGGACCATAGTATCTTTTTGCTAATTTAGCATAATACTATTGGTGGCTCGAAGGATTCTTGCCTGTAGTATGCCTTAGATGAGCCTTGAGAAGCTTTAGCAAAACCCAATCATTTTTCTTAAAGCCTAAGGCTCTTCTATGCTTATTAGCAACAACCCTTTTTGCCTTTTCTTTGAGATGGATATAACCTCTTTAATCTTTGGAAAATATTCTTTTGAGTCTTGGCTATATTCATCAGCAGGCGAAGATCTTCACATGTAATTTGAGTAGTAAGGGACTTCTGGATCTTCCCTCTTTAACCTCGAAAGGTGCTTTCCCCAAAGAAGTATGTACAATGTCATTGTACGCATACTCTATAAGAGGTAGGTACTTCTATCATTGAGAACATTGATTAACTTCCATGACATAGGCTTTTAGTAGATTCAAGAATCATTAGATTAGTTATTTCACTTTGGTCATCCGTTTGTGGATGATAGGCCGAAATAGAAATTTAATCTACTTCCTAGATTCTCAAAGAGACCGTTCTAGAAATTATTGGTCATTCTAGGATCTTTGTGCGACACTATGGATGTTGGAAAGCCATGATGCTTGAAGATTTGAAATATGAAGAGGGTTTCCATTTGATGTGCCTTAATAGTCTTTTTGATAGGCATAGAGTGTGTCTTCTTGTTAAGCCTGTCGCCTAAAACAATCCAAGTTGCTTCCCTCAATCAAATTTCAACTTTTGGTATACCACGCATTTGAACCATACTCTTGTATGTTTACTTTTCATGGTAGACCAACAAAAATACATTTCTAATCCTTGAAGAGTAGATTATGGATTCCCTCTTTTCCCCGTATAAGGACAAGTATGGGATTCATACATGACTTTCTTATTGTATGGGTGAGTAATACATAGCCTATTGCCATTTGGAAGATAACCATCCTTCAAGGTGAATGGTTCTTTTTTCTTCCCTAATGCAAAGGCTATAATTACATACTTAAAGTCTTGATCAGTAGCATACTCATCTATCATAAAAGATAGATCATTGTGAGTTGCTATAGACACCACATTTACCCTTGGTCATTGTGAAAGTGCATCGATCACTTGATTTTGCCAACAATGTGAGCAATATGAAATTTAAATTTCAAAAAGAAAATTTGCCCACCTCATTTGTTTGTCGGAGTGAATGGAGTCCACAAGAGATAGTGTTTCCACGTGTTTAGGGCACATAGAATAGCTAGTAGCTCTTTTTTGTATTTGCCCAATACTCACTTATCGAAGTTGAGTCTTTGACTCTCATATGCTATGGCATGCCCTTCTTGAAGCAAAATAGCTCCAAGGCAATCACCACAAGCATCACATTAGAGCTCAAATGTCTTTGAGAGATCTAGTAGTGTGAGCACATGTTGAGAGATAAGCTTCTTCAAAAGCTTCTTGCACTTTTGCAGTCATGAATACTTAACATTCTTTTTTTGTTAATTCATGTAATGGGATTGCTATTAATGATTTTTTTTTTTAATGAAGCATCTATAGTATGCAAACATACCTATAAAGCTTTGTACCTATTGTAGATTCCTTGGATTAGGCCATCCTTTTATTATCTTTAACTTTCTTGGATCCATTCGGGTGCCATCTTTGGAGATAATGTGACCTAAATATTGAGTATCTTGTAGGAAAAATTCACTTTTATTTTGATTAATAAAAAGCTTATTCTCTCTCACAACTTGAAAGACTACCCGGAGGTGTCGCTTTTACTCCTCAACAGAATTTGAATGGCCTAAAGACTTTTGTCCATCATGAGTTTGAATGCGTCTGAAGCATGTGTTAGGCCAAAACTTGTAACTTATCAAATAGATCTTCTACCCGCATTATGAGAAATCTATTGTTGATACTGGTCTTATTGAGTGCTCTATAGTTGACACACATGTGATATGTGTCTTATTTCTTTTGCACTAAAAGTAATGGTGAACAAAATGGAGAGGAGCTAGACCTCACCATCCCTTTTTCCACCAATTCATGCACTTGCCTCATCATCTCCTCTTGTTGAGCTTGTGAAACTCAATAAGGAGGTTTGTTAGGCGGTGAGCTTCCTAGTAGGAGCTCAATTGCATGGTCATCATCCCTCATTTTAGAGGTTGATTCCCTTTATTGCAGGGATATGGTGTTCCCCGACTCATGAGCATCTATGTACATGCTCTTTTCCCTGAAGGTGAAGTAGATTCTCCTTTTAGGGAACTTCATGTTGGGAGCCATGCGGTTAAACCATGGTGCCCCAACGATAACATTCTCATGTTTGAGAGGGGAGATGAAGAAATCCTTTTTGTCCACATAGCTTTGGACATGAAGCCTTAATTTTCCAATTAAGGAAGTAACTAAGACGTCTTGTCCCTTGATAGCTCCATTGGCGTTCAATGCATCTCCCATCTCATGGGCTTGTATGCCTAGCTTAGTGGTCAACTCCGTGGATATGAAGTTGTGAGTTGAACCAGGGAAAACAAAATAAAGGGATCATGATCTTCCATCTTCCCCAAGCATAGGAAAGGAGAAATCCTTGGCAATGAGCAACCTCTTTTGGAGCTTCAAACATAGAGGCTCTAGGAGTCTCATTGCGGGCAATCCTTTTGGGGCAAGGATGGTAACCATGGCCTTGCTCCCCACACTTAAAACATTTGTCCTTACAAAAAGCTTCAAGCTCTTCAGGAGAGAGTTTATTTTTACCTTTGTAAACTGCTTTCTCCTTGGACTGATTGTTGTTGTTACTGTTGGAATGGCCTTGGGAAGAATTTTGGGCATTAATTTTTCCCTTTGCATCACTTTTGTGTTTATTTTTCATGGGCCTAACATTCCGTCTAACCCCTTGTTGGAAATTTATGCGTGAAGCAACCATGGCATGGTGGATTACTTTGGTGATAGAACTAGGCTATTGAGAGTTGACATACTCGGCCATCTCTTTGGATAATCCTGCAATTGTTTTTTTCTTTTGCTTGGCGAAGTCTATCTTTTGAAAGGAAATAGCCTTGAGATATAAATCCCAAAACTTGTCCACGTATTTGTGGATAGGCTCATAGAGAGAAGCCTCAAACTCCACCAATCGGTGAGTACTTTGCCCTTTGCATCGCTTGCAAGGAATTGCTTCATGATGGAAACTTGTAGAGTTTTCCATGTCTTTGGGGATTCGTCATTGCCACGAAGGCTAGCCCACTATTGACGAGCCAATTTTTTTGGAATTGCATACGTACATGGTGTAGCTTGGAGGACTCCGTGAAGCCCTCGTCTCCAAAGGCTGCATGTTGGATGAAGGCCAATACTTTCTCAGTAGCACCAAAGGTGCCATCATAGGTGAGAAAAGAGATATTCTTTCCTCCCTTTTTGAACTTATTTAGCTTTTGTGACCTTCACCATGCAAAGTAAGATTTACGATGTCCTCCCCTCTTGTATTCTCTAGGAGAATAGCCATAGCTTTCATCAGTAGAGAAGGAAGGTGAAGAAGAAGGAGAAGGAGGTGACCCTTTTCTTCCTTTGTTTCCTCTCTTCCCTTTTGGAGTGACGAGGAGAAGGAATATGGTTTAACCATTTCCTCTTGGGAGGATCTGGCGATCGTTTAGTCCGCCATCTTTATGGAGACACATCGTTGGAGGAACTTAGGGATTCATTACTTTCTTGTCTTTGGATTCCTCCTCTCGTATGGGAGAGAGTCTTCTTTTGGGGGTCTCATCAAGAGGCCTGCTAAGCTCTCTCTCCCTCTTGGAGAGGAAAGAAAATCCCATAAGTACGAAGTTGTGAGTAACTTCGGCTTGCAAAGCGGGCTTGCCCATAGCTTGTGCAACCTAGTAACAAGATAATTAACAAACATGCGGGCATCATCATTAGCACCTTCATGTACAAAATCAAAGTTATCAATGTTCATTCTACTCTCTTGGTTATTGTCAGCCATGTTAATTAAACTTATGTGTTTACTTAGTGTATCCTTTGGCAATTCAAAACTTTAGTTGCCACTCCTCTTAGCCTTTGAAAATAGGCCTTAAGTATCTACACCCACGGCTCGAATTGGTTAATTATAGAGAGTAGTGGAGTGAATCTAACATAGCGAATTTGTCAAGGGATAGCTCCTTTTGGACTTCTTATGGCTCAATAATGGTAAAGCCGTAGGCAAGTCTAAAAAGACTCCATTATTAAAACTAAAGCTCCCGAGGTGTGCACCATATCCCACATAGTGGGCTCAACAAAATCGATACTAGATCCCAGTTCCACTTACCCTAATATAATTTAAAAAAATCAACGATTAATAGGCTACTTAAGGACCTCTCTACTTAAGAGAAACCAAATGCTCTGATACCAATGTAATGGTAATGGCCTATGAACTTTGAGAGTAGCGGAATTAGGAAATTAGGTGAAGCTACTTTTGTGAGCATAGTGGGTGAACTTAATTGATGGTAGCAACATAAACATGGTACTTAGTTATCTTGGCATGAACAATACTTTTGCAAGAGAGAGAGTTTAGAGAACATGACAATAGTTGAGGACCGGACTCACACGGAGCCGGTCCCCCCTCCAATAGGCATTTCTATTATAGTTTCTCCCATCAAGAGAGACTTGGTACAATACAATATTTGTGTTCCTTGTGACCTAGGTGATGCAATGGAGATGGAAAGCTTCATGCATCACAAGCATAACATAAACTTGTAGAAAGCATTAACTATCCCAAGCCTCATTCCCAAGGCCTCAAACACCTGCAAAGGTGGAGAGAGCTAGTGGGGAATGAGGGTAGGGAAGAGGAAGAAGAAACATTCCATAGGAGAAAGAAATAGTTCCTCACTTATCATCACTCTTCTTGCTAGCATACATAATAGCATAGTAATGAAGATGGAGAAGATGGCAAGCTTAAGCATTGAAGCATGGCTCTTGGTTGGATTTGCATTCCATAGCCAAGAGTGTTGGTGTAGGCTCTCACTTATCACAAACTTGGAGAAGGAGGTGGAGTCCTCACCAAGTGATAACGAATCCACAAATGTAGTGTGTGTGTGTGTGTGTGTGTGTGTGTGTTGTATATCCCCCTAGCACCCCCCTTGATTGCTTGAGGCAAGTTGTAGCGTTTACACATGTTTCAAGCTCATTGGACCCCTCTCCCCCCTAGCCAATCACATGCAGCATGCATTCAAGTACATGGGTAGTCTTTGGACAAGTGTCCTCCTTACCCCTTAGAGAGAGGGATCTTGAAAATATCTAGATGTTTGTTGGATGGAACTAGAAGCTCATTGGACCCCTCTTTAGCCCAACCAATAGCATTCAAGCACACCATGTGGTTAAGCTTAGGGAGAGTCTGACATGTGCGGTCCAATGTGTCTTTTGAGGGAAAAGGGGTTGCCCTTTGGGTGAGTGGAAGGTTAAGTCAAACATTCCCCTAACTTTGGACTTCATAGCATAGGAAGCTTCTCAAGCACTTCTTCATTAAGTTTGTAGGGTAATCTTTTTGACTCAAGCACCTTACTTTCATGCATGGAAAGCTTCTCAAGCACCTTCTTCGTTAAGTATGACAAGTACCTAGAGTACCTTAGTCATCAAGTAGGAGGTCTTTAATGAAGCTAACCCTAAGGTCTTTTAAGCTCCATTAGTTAACCTTGCTCTTTGACAGACCATCTCTTATTTGATATAGATCCATAAGCACATGTCTATATTCTAACCCTTGTTCCCGTTTATTGTCCCACATTAAATGATCAGTTTAATATGAGAAAATCATTTGGTTTGGATGCGCTATTTAAAATCCACACCTCCTTGTACATACAATTTCACTATGATCGTTGGATGTGAAATCTTGGAGTGTGGACTCCCTTACAGAGCGTAGATAGCGCTATTGCAAGCTTTGACATTGCAGTGAGGATGCCCAATGATGCTTTGGAGGCTGTCCAAGTGGACTCTCAGTCATGTGCGAGAACATATCTATAATGGGTTTTGAGGCCCTTCAACAAGCGCAATTTTGTTTGCAAGGTTACAAGGTGAGAATCATTCCACCACATTTTCAATACATCATAGTTTGGTGACCATTGGCTGCTTATTGTAATGAATGTCCACAAATTGGGAAGAGAATTGAAGACAAATTGAAGGTCGAGGAGGGATTGGGGCATGCATGGAACTACTCTATCATTCATTCAAAAATTTTCACTTTCGCAACACTTGAGCTCCTCCACTCTCTGTGTGCACCCAGGCTAGACATGGATGCCTCCACAGCCTCTGCATTTGCACCCACATCCACCCCTTTGTCACGCTTCATTCTCTTCCTGAAGGATACCAAATACAAAGGGAAGTTGAACCTCCACACCTTCTTTACTTGTCTCCCTAACCTTGAAGCCACAATTTCCCGTCACATGGATGCAGCTACCGAGATTTCACCATTCATGGAGGAGCACATCATAAAATATTCCGTATCTATCTCCCCAATGTAGGGATCTAGGTGCCTTGCTATCTTTTGTGCTACATACACAAGGTGATCGCCATACTCAAAGCGGTTGAGACGATTCCAAGAAATTGCCACCGACGCGGGCCATTTCTTGGACGAGCAAGCCCCAGGGGTGTCAGCAATCAAGAAGCGCAAGTTGGAGGTGGAGTACCTTTCTTGGCTGGCAACATTCATCTTCTTTGTGAGCGAGGAACCTAACTTGGAGAAGCTCAGCCTACCACACCTTTAGGAAGGGTCCATTATCAAAGACACCAAGGAGCGGGAGGTTGTCCCCATGAACCTTGCAGTGGAAGGACATGTGTCAGGACACCGGCAAGGCCAGACTAGACAAGGGCAAGGCCGGGCTAGGCAGTGTGGAAAGGGAGTCCAACTAGGGCAAAGGGCTAGGGGCCAAGCTGCATAGTGGGTGGTTGGGAGGTGAACTCCTAGGCTCTATATCCCCTTGTCTAACATTGGTATCAAGAGCTTGGTTCCTTTTTTGGGAAAGGCACAGCCGTGGAGGAGGGGAGCCAGAAAAACTTGCATGCTTTTTTGCATGTTGGGGTCAAGGGAGCGTGGAACTCACCTTGTGTGAGGAGGATGACAGGCTGAAGACGTGGGCAACTGCCCTTGCAAGGAGAAGCCGCCGAGGTTGGACCTGCACCAAACGGCGCCCTTGCGGGCTGTTCGGCATCGCGCTAGCGTGTGGACCCTTTCACGTGCCTACAGAGGCAGAGAGGAGCACTGTACGAGGCGGGGGGGAGCTTGGCTCAACCCCTCGCACTGTCTACAAGCGGCCATAGCCGGTGAGCTAGTCTCTTTACACACCCGACGGGCGCCCAACCCCTTGGGGGTTGGTAGCCAAAGCTTTTTTTTTCAAACACAAAGGGACGGTACCCACAGTGGGGTACCCCCCCCCTCTTGTGCGGCTTCAGCAAGGCTCGGCAAGGCTCGTTATATCGACACGGCCGACAACTACTTTGACACACATATTTTCTGTGTATTACCGGCAGAAGCTCAGAAATTTCATCAAAGCATTTCGAGGGGAGTTCAAAGTGACATTATATTTCAAAATCAATTAACGGTTGCACGCATAATTGATTCGACTACAAGGGATTAAGGAATTCCCTATACAGTGGACATTTTGGATCGATTTCCACCAGGATACTATCGACTTTGACGGAATTAGCAAGGCTAATTAAACTTTGCAAGTGCTCTTAGTCTCAGGTATTTTTCTGACTATTCCTTGCACCGCACTGTGTTGCCATGGATTCAGATATCAATATGACTTTTGATTTTGAGCAAAGTACACCTAATCCTGCCCATGATGGCCTGCGCCGGATCCTCTCAAGGAGAGTACCCGCGACGCTACGGCAGGTGATGACACTTATGAATTTCTTGACATTCAAGAATTTCGTGCACTTCAAACACGCATGTCAATCATGGATGAAAATTTTAAAGCTTTAAATGCAAATGTCACTAAACTATCCACATTAGTGATTCAATTAATGCAACAGCAGTCCAAGCGTCCTGCTCACACACACATGCATGAGCATGTGGCTACACAAGGGCAAGGCCCTGCTAATCCAGGGCAAGGCCCAACTGCTGATACTTTGCACACTCTCACTACAAAAGAGGTGGATGAGTTGTTGAAAAACACCAAACCACCGATTTTTAAGGGAGAAGACCGAGACCACAATAAGGATGCAGTGAATATCTTTCTCAGCAAGTGGGATGAAATTCACGGATTACGGTGTACTCCAGACGCAGTTAGGTCTCTGTAAACGAGCTTAACTCTGGAAGGCAAGGCCTGCAAATGGTGGATGTCTCTCAAGGAGAAGAATATCATACCACAGAGTTGGGCAGCTTTTGAAGCTATGTTTCGCAAAGAACTTTTGCTTACAAATGAGGCAGATCGAAATTGGACAGCTTGGGACACGTGTTCCATCCGCCAATACCCATCATTTCTTGAATATATATCTCACTATCGGGACGTTATCCTCAAGTTGGAAGGCTTAGATAACTTTCAACAAGTACGGGGGTTTATACGTGGTATGACACCAGAGCTTAAGAAGTACGTCAAGACCCAAGACCCTAAAACACTTGAGGAAGCCATAGTGAAAGCACATATTCACGATGATCCAGATGAAAATAAAGCACATAATATTCATGTGCCTGCTAATACACATGGTAATACACGCACTCAGTATGGGCACAATGAAAGGAAATTTATAGTAGCTAATTCAGAAGCATCTAAAAAACCCAAGGGGTCCAGAGGTCCTCTCTCTCCTGAGGATTTTGATAAAGCTAAGAAAGAGAAATTATGTTTTCAATGTTTAGGAAGTGGTCATGGCAAAATGGATTGTCCCAAGGGGAAATCTGCTGCTCATGGCAAGGAGAAAGCAGTGCACACGGTGCAACTGCTACCTCTTGAGTCTTCCTCACGATTCTCTATAGTGAAAGTAACACACACCGAGGTGGTGCATAAATGTTGTCTCACAGCTTCCATGTGGCAACAAACCTTTGGATCACATGAGTTAGTACGTATGCAGGGATCTCTGCAAGGGCACAAGGTGCACATATTGGTAGATGACGGTGCTACTCACAATTCATCAATTACGGATTGGTGAAAAAACTCAAATTGCTTCAAACTCCGAGTACCCACCGCTACAAGGTAGCAATGATGAATGGACATGATACCGAAATCTAGGATACTCAAGTTCGAGCTGTTCCGTTGGAAGTACAAGGTTACTCCACGTCCTTGGATTTTCAGGTTATGAACATGGAGAGGGCAGACGTGGTCCTTGGTACGGAGTGGTTACATATCCTAGGACCATCACTGAAGCGTAGCTAACAACAGCTTTATGTTCGAATCCCATGGCACACATGTGTTGTTGTTAGGAGAGAAGGATGTACCTTCTTCACCATTGATTTGTTGTTAACCCTCACGGCTGACGGACGTTCTAACCTACGACAGACATTGTATTATTTATTGGTAGAGTCAGGTACCGGGCTTGTGAGTCCAAGAGGAAAAGGGTAAGAGTGATCACCGATGAGAGGCGCACTCTAACGGGAACATTCAAGGGATTAGTTGGCTAAGCATGGGCGCCCAAGTGTGAATGGGGCTAGCTCATATAAAAGTCAACTAAACCTAAAATTCACTCATTCTCTCATTTGTGCAATTGAAGAGTGCTCTTGCTCCATCTCCTTCTTCTTCTTCTTCATCTCTTGTGTGTGTGTGTGAGAGAGAGAGAGAGTGAGAGAGGGAGTGTGTGGGCGATCGAGCATTACGAAGGCACGACGGCGGTGAAGTGGTTGAGCACGGCGTAGTGGCGTCTCCTTCTTCTTTCGCGGCGAGGAATCCTCCACGAAGCAAGCGTAGAGCGGTGAGTGACACACCATCGCCTTCTTTGAGCTTACTACTTTAGGCTTGTTGTGTGCTTGGAGCCATTTGTGGCTTGCACACGGTGTATCGGCAAGTTCCTTGCATTGACACGTGCGACATACGCGCACATTTTTGGTGCCACTGTCGGGGAATGCCATACATGAAGCTCGAGTAGCACTCTGTGCTTCTCCGTGGTGCAATTTCTATTGTAGGAAAGGTAAGGAAGGAGTGTGTGTGTGTTGAGAAGAGGGATTTGGTATTATACTGTGTGTTTTTTTTGTTAATGGAGTTTTCAAAGGTTTTGTGTTTATTCTCTGTGTATTAAGGTAGTTAATTTTCTTTGTTAATGGAGATTTCAAAGGTTCTGTGTTTATTCTCTGTGTATTAAGGTAGTTAGTTTTCTGTGTACAGTAAGTAGGAAGTCGATTAGTGAGAGTTAATAGAGTGTGTTAGTCTGTAAGAGTAGGTGTATTAGTTAGAAGTAGGTAGATAGAGTGTGTGTGTGCTCTCGCGCAGGCCGCGGAGGCCTTATCCTTAAATTTAAAAAAAAGAAAAAAAAAATAAAGGTAGGACCGGGATTGGGAATATCTCCCAGATCCAATCCCAGACCCAAGCCCAAGCTCACGCTCAGGCCTAGGCCTTAGTCTCCTTTTAAGAAAACAAATTTTAGCTTCGCACGTAGCTAAAAATTGATTTTTTGAGGACCAACGAAACGTTGTGAGCGGGATGAAAACACACACAGCGCCTCTATAACGACCCGACACACACTCATGGGAAGATACACACACACACTATGGGGCACCACTCGGCTTAGACAACACACCTGGCCGAGACAGGGAACACACCTCTGGAGTCAGAGGAGAGAGACTATCCACTTGCCCACTCCACACAGACACACACACCCAAAAAACTCAGCTCAAAAGAGGAGAATTTCTGATGTTTAGATACAATTGAGCTTGGGCCAACACCAATGGGGCAAATAGCTCACACAATATGGGTAAAATAAGCCAGATACAATCACAAACTAGAGCAAAAACTTCGCTCATAGGAGAAACTTACACAGAAAAACAGCAGGAAAAGAGTGAGGAATTTGGCAAAACGAACAGCGCCATCGCATCCGGAACGGCCCAAAACCCCAGTCTACAATGTCAAAGTGCTCAAATCCGACCTCGGATGAGCAGTTTACGGCCAAAACAGACTCCAAAAACCCAAAAAACACACCTGCGGCTGTTCCTCCTCTTCTCTCCACCTTTTTTCTGGTCTTCTCTCTGTTTTTTCAGTTCCCACACTTAGCTTTTTTAGTTGGGCACCCTTGGCCTTTTAGATGACCTCAAACGGACCCCGAACAGGCCAAAAACTGACCTCGCAGTGCATAGTTGTCACCTTTTTTGCATCATCCGCACACCTAGCACTCAGCTTTCCCCAATAATGCATCCCGCAACCATGTGAAGTGGCCCCAAAAAAAGGTCCTCATGATGACCTTTCTGCATAATTCTCACAAGCAAATACCCACGTTGTGTCCATCCTCATCCGCGTGCAAATATTGACCCCGTTCGCCCTCCTGACGCCACTACATGCCATCTGACGCACCTGCTGACCTCACGTCGTCGGCCCGCGGATAGCTTCCTCCAGAAGTTTTACGCGCTACCAACTCCTCCTTATTGTAGAAAAAACACACTAGTATTGATAATAGTGAAAATCGTTGCACTAGGTACATGCTGTCCTACCTGTACACATGTGGGCCCCACGTAACCACCTGGCTATGGAAATTAGGTAATCCTTTATTCGATGCACCATGCATGTGTATGTACATATGCGCAATCCCTTGCTCAAAAAAACTCCTGACATAATTTGCTCATCCCCTAGCCTGCTAGATCATTCATGATCAGCAGCAGCAAAGAGAGATATGAGACTCGCCGCATCACAGGTCTCCTCATCCTTCACCAACATTGCTTGCTCCACAGACAGCTCATCTTGCTCCACCATCATCAATCTAGCATGATACAATTTAAGACGCAATCCATTTACCCTTGACTTATGTAGAACACCATCCAGGTTAGCCAGCTGATATGTGCCATTTGGAAAACACTCCACTACCTTGAAAGGGCCTTCCCACTTAATTTGAAACTTCTTTTGGAAGGTGTTGTCCAGCTTACTATTGTAGCGCAAAACCAAGTCATGTTTCTTGATACCCTTACTTTTAACCTTTTCATTTATCTTTGCCAAAGCCTTATCCTGCATCTGCCCATAATGCTCCAATGCGCTCATCCTATCCAACTGGACCTCTTGTAACTGCAAGAGCCTCTCTTTGAATGCATCACTAGGCGGCCCAAGCAACTTCTCTAACATCTTGACCGCAGGCAACTCTACCTCCACAGGCAATAGTGCTTCCTTTCCATACACCAAATGAAATGGAGTAAACCCTGTACCTGTCTTCACCGAAGTACGGTAAGCCCATAATGCACTAGGCAATTCCAAATCCCAATTCTTTCCTTGGTGCTCTGTCACTTTAGAAAGAATTTGTATCAACTCACCATTGAATCTTTCATTTAAGCTATTACACTACGGGTAATAAGGAGTGGTATGTTGATGCCTAATCTTCATCTTCGCGCATAAAAAATCTAGCAGTTTAGCTCGAAAGCCTGGACCCTTATCCGAAAGTAGCTCAAGTGGCACCCCAAACTTGCAACATATTTCATCGTACACAAATTTTGCCACATCCTTTGCAGTGATCTGCTTTACTGCTATAGCCTCTGCCCATCTAGAGAGATAGTCCACTGCAGTCAAAATATAGCTTTTACCCCTGCTTGTGATAGGTAACGGGCCTATTGCATCAATCCCCCACTTTTCAAACACATCAAATGCCATAATGGTTTTTTGTAGCTCTGGCTTCAACACTCTCTTCCCAAATGCTTGACATCTATTGCAAGACCTACACCAATGGTGAACATCCTTGTGCAAACTAGGCCATACATACCCCTCTTGCAAAATCTTATGCAAGGTGATCTTTAGAGCAAAATGGCCACCACATGCGCCTTCATGATTATCTTCCAACACTCTGTAAAGCTCCTCCGCCAAGGTACACGTCTCAACACGAGATCAGCCCCTTTCATGTATAAGACATCACCAATCAATTTGTACCTGTATGATCTACGCATAAAGCCATACTTCTTAGACTTCTGAATGTCCTTCGGAATGATTCCTGTTAACAAAAACTCCTCTTCTTGAGCCAAACTTTCCCGGCCATGATAAAGAGGTAAAGTGGTCCTCAACACAAATAGCTCCCCAATCATGCCTTGAGCTGCTTCATGTGCCTCTCCATTTAGAGCACGTTCAATGTGTCTGATGCTCCATGCTTCAAACTTTTTTAATAGGCCTTTAATTCTGAAACACATTTCCTTCAATGAAGTGTTCTTGCTCTTCCACACACCCAACACTTGCTTCACCACTAACAAGGCATCACCTTTTATGCTCAACCTTCTAACCCCATGCTTCAAACAAATGTGTAATCCAGCTTCCAACGTAGCATATTCAGCCTCATTGTTACTATGCGCATCCAATTTGAACCCTCTTTTGCATACTAGCTTCCCCTCTGGATCATAAAGTGCTATACCCCCTGAAGCCGCATCATGGCTCTTTCTATATGAGCCATCAAAGAACAAAACATGTGCATTGCTGATTTGTGGCACTTCTTCAACTACCTTTCTCACCACCTCTTCCTTAACAAGAAGGGGATTCTCCTTGTAAGTCAACAAATCAGCTAAGGTAGCCCTAGTACTATCTTCTACTAAAAAAGAGAACTCAAACTCCTGCAGCTCTATTACCCATTTCTTGACCACATTTGACATGTTAGTGCCATTAATTAACTGTGGTAGAAAGGCATAACTCGTCAAGAAAACAAAAGTTCGTGGTAGCAAGTATGACGAAATCGTCGACAAGCAAATATTACACTGGCCATCACTAGCTCTACTTCCGAGAATTTTCTCTCTGCTACTATCTTCACTCTGTTTGCACAATACACTGGCCTCATATAATGGCTTCCCTTCCCCTTTTGCAATAGCATGGCCCCAATGGCATCATCCCCTACTGATGGATTTACATAAAACACTTTCTCCCAATCAGGAGCCTGCATGGCTGACAACCCCCCTAACACCTCTTTCACCTCTTGAAACACTTCTTCACACTTGTCATCCCATTGCAATGGATCATGCTTTGCCACTTGTTGTAATAGATAAAGAAGCTGCGAAGACAATGGAATAAAGCGTGCCATGTACTTCACTTTGTGTATAAAGGTTGCCAATTGCTTCGTACTCATAGGTGATGGAAGAAGAATAATAGACTTCACCTTATCTGGCCCAATAACTTCACCCTTGGCTGTGCTAGATGAAATTTCTTTGGATTTAGTTGTCCTCCACATTCATCATATCGAGCGAATACCATCTGCAGCTTCTCATGGTGATCAGCCCTACTGCTATAGACACAGAAGTCATCCATAAAAGCTTTAACACAACTACCAATGAATGGTTCCAACACCCAATTTGCTCTCTCTTGATAAAAGGAAGGTCCCTTTGACAACCCAAATGGCAATACTGTGTAGCAATAGCAGCCCCATGGCGTAATAAAAGTTGTCTTTGTGCGGTCTTTAAGAGCAATCTTCAATTGAAAATAGCCTGAAAAACCATCACACACACTGTACCTCTCATAACCTGCCACTGAATCCAAGATCTGATCGATGAATGGAAGAGGATATGGGTTCTTCTTAGTGGCTGCGTTTAAGGGTTTAAAATCCACACAAATTCTCCACTTCCCATCCTTCTTTGGACTAACTACAACTGGACTCACCCATTCTGTGGTCTCCACTGGAACTATGAACCCTGCCTTCAATAACTTGTCCACCTCTACCCGCAAGGCTTCCATTTGCTCTTGACCCATCCTTCTTAGCCTTTGCCGCACTGGCTTAGCACCTTCTTTCAGCTCTATATGCATCTCTTCACCCTTGAACCCTCTGATCTATTCATATGAAGTAATGAACAAATCAGGAAAACTAGCCAGCATATGCAAATATATATCCTTCTCCATAGCTGAGAGGTCTCCACTAATCATTTGCGTCATTAATTCCTGCTTCTTTGACAACTCAACCTTGGTTTGCATCAGCCCTTCAATCACTTCATAAGGCCCTTCACTTTCATCTTCAACCTCATTCGCAAAAATGCAACTAAACCAATCTCCTGGATTTCTTTGTCCATCAAAAGAAATGCAACATCAACATCCTCATCACTGCTGGTAGTGCTATCACTGTCCTCATCTATCACCGTGGAAGAGTCTTCATCACTAGACTCATCCTCATCTTCATAAAGCTCCTCTAATCGTTTCCTTGTGTCCATATTATAAAGCTTCTTGGTACCTATCTTTCCATAGAGGCTAATTGTACCATGTCGCCAATCTTGAACAACTCCCACTGCACGTAACCATGGTCTGCCCAGTATAATAGGATATGCTCCCAACCCTGCTGGCATCACATGAAAATCAACCACTGCCTTTGCATCATATGCCTCCACTTCTAAGCTCTTTACAACACCTAAGCATTTTACTTTTTGATGGTTTGCCAATCTGATCCGAAAACCTGACACCCCAGCCACTGTGAGACCCATCTTCTCAACGCATGAGTGTGTTATGACACATATTTGGGCTCCGCCATCCACATAACCTTGTCCCAAATTTTTCCTTTTATGCCACACATCTACTATTGGACAAATGTCTGGTAGCTCGTCCATTGCCAACACCTTCACTGAACCTCTCCTCTGGCTCTTTCTCCATTGGGTTAACCATCCTCTTCCACTGTCGCTTTAGCTTAGGCACCATCTCTATAAGCTGCCCAAAAGTAACATCTGCCTTCTGCTCGTCAGATCCTCCTTCAAGTCATAGCTTAATTGCCCATCTCCTAGTGGAAAATCTGAAACATGAAACTTTCGACAAGCTCTCCTTTTTCTCTTGGCCTTGACATCCTCGCCTTCATGGCTCTTTCCTTTCTTCTTACTAGGACCTGGGGCACTTCTTCCTTTCTTATCCTCTGTGGTTCTCTTCCCAATAGGCATCACTAATGTATCCTCTAGCTTTGATGCCTTCTCCAAGGTGACTACACTTAGCACTTTTGTCTTTCCCTTTTCCTCCTGGGTCAGTCCACTGGTTCCTTCGTCTCCCTTAATTTCGATGCCATAATCATTTGACCTAGTTAGCACCTGTCTTGGCAATGGATACATGTCTCCCCCCATCCTTGGTGGCTTATCACATTGCGGGCTGATGTGACCCAACTCTCCACAATTATAACATGTGGGCGTCTACCTCCAAAACCTACCATTGCTTTGTCCAACACCATTCCTAGGCCTTTCTTCACCTCCTTGCTGATTTGCAAACCTCCCTCGACCTCGATTATTTCCCACTTGACCTAGCATGTTTAGGCTGAGATTCTTCATCAAATCTACCATTTGCCTCATGTCTTGCCTTAGCCCATCATCTTGCACTGCTGTAGTGACCACTACTGGCATAACCTGAGTAGTAACAGGAACTACTGGTTCATGATGAACCCCTGACATGCGCCCTTGTAAAGACTCTATAGGTTGAAATTCAGACCTCATTGGCAAAGACTCCACCCCTAACTGGCTCATTTTCCTCAGCTCCCACTCTTTGTTCCTTGCTACCTCTAGTGCATCTTCATATGTCCTAGGCTTCTTTAGCTCCACTCTCCAACGTATATTCTCCCAAAGACCAGCTAAGAACCTGTCCTTCTTCATCATGTCAGGCGGGGGTACCTGTGGTGCTAAAGCCTTGCACATTCACTCCCATGCCAATGAAAACTTACGTATGTACGCATCTACTGGCTCACCTTCCTTCTGCACCAAACCTTGTACTTCTTGCCACACTTTGTCAGGATCTTCTATCTTCACAAACTCCACTTCCAATCCATGCCTTAGATTGTCCCAACTCAATCTTATAGGTGGATCTGCCACACGCAACTCCTCTTCAAATGGTTTAGACCAAACTCGTGCATCACTCTTCAAACAAATTTGGAGAAGGCGTAACATTTGCGTAGGGTCATGAATCTGGTTGCTAATGCAGGCAACCTCCATCTTTTCCAAAAATTCTTCCACATCTTCATCACTTCTTCCATGAAACTCGGGATAAGAGAAAGCCATGGCTATCCAAGTTACAATGCTTTGAGAACCCCTTTGAACACACGTGCAAGAACCCAAAACTTTTGACTACCCAATCCCCAGAAACTTCAATGGAGCTCAACTTTAGATAAGGACAAAAACACATGCACATCAAATGAGTTTTCATAGTTGATCATCGGAATGACAACAGGCAAAGGACATTCCAGGATCTCTCTCAATCTTCTGGCCCAAACATAAAGACTATGCGCTGCTGGAAAAAGATCTTCCTGGACACATGAACATTAATCTGAATCCTTTGAGTTAAATGAAAAGGAGTGAAATGAGGGCCATTTTGATCATCCATTAAAGCCAACCATGAAGCTCCCAAGAAGGCACACCTGACTTATCCTCTGATTTTTGCCCAAATTTCAGCAGCATAACAGCATAAATGGCTCAAAATACCAAAAAACCAGCCATCATAACTTGGGAAAATTTCGACAGAGTTTCCCCAGAAGTAGAGCAGTAGGAACCCAAAATATAGATTGTATATGTATGCATAAACTGTCAACAATAGAACCCGAGCATCAAGTAGGACTCACTAGTACATAGCCTATGGCGAGGTCACAAAAAGGGTGCTCCAGCTACCTGTATCACCGAAAGGATCTCCACATTTGAGAATCCCCCAGCTCAATAAAAACCTCACGCTATCGACCCTCACATGAAGGCTAATGCAAATCGCATATAGTCAAGTCTTAGAAATGACTATCTTCCAGACCAAGTCTCAGAAATGGCTGGGACTGCCAAATACAACCAAGTATGGCTCCACAAATGCGTACAATGGCAGTTTCCACAAGTAACGTACAATCCAGCAGACAATGAGCTCAAACAGGCGCCAAGTGATGCATACCCACAACAACTGCAAGTGACATCACTGCTAGTATATCACTGTACTCCAGCTACCTGTACCTGTGTGAATCACCTGTACTTGTCCCTGTAACATGTACTTGTAACCTGTTATCTGCAACCTGCAACCTGTAATCTCGAATCTTTTGATTTTGAAGCTCGAAGCAGAAGGTACTCGAAGAAGATCCTCAGTGGGGGCGCCAAAAGAATGTGAGCGGGATGAAAACACACACAGCGCCTCTATAACGACCCGACACACACTCTTGGGAAGATACACACACACACACTATGGGGCACCACTCGGCTTAGACAACACACCTGGCCGAGACAGGGAACACACCTCTGGAGTCAGAGGAGAGAGACTATCCACTTGCCCACTCCACACAGACACACACACCCAAAAAACTCAGCTCAAAAGAGGAGAATTTCTGATGTTTAGATACAATTGAGCTTGGGCCAACACCAATGGGGCAAATAGCTCACACAATATGGGTAAAATAAGCCAGATACAATCACAAACTAGAGCAAAAACTTCGCTCATAGGAGAAACTTACACAGAAAAACAACAGGAAAAGAGTGAGGAATTTGGCAAAACAGACAGCGCCATCGCGTCCGGAACGGCCCAAAACCCTAGTCTACAATGTCAAAGTGCTCAAATCCGACATCGGATGAGCAGTTTACGGCCAAAACAGGCTCCAAAAACCCAAAAAACACACCTGCGGCTGTTCCTCCTCTTCTCTCCACGTTTTTTCTGGTCTTCTCTCTGTTTTTTCAGTTCCCACACTTAGCTTTTTTAGTTGGGCACCCTTGGCCTTTTAGATGACCTCAAACGGACCCCGAACAGGCCAAAAACTGACCTCGCAGTGCATAGTTGTCACCTTTTTTGCATCATCCGCACACCTAGCACTTAGCTTTCCCCAATAATGCATCCCGCAACCACGTGAAGTGGCCCCAAAAAAAGGTCCTCATGATGACCTTTCTGCATAATTCTCACAAGCAAACACCCACGTTGTGTCCGTCCTCATCCGCGTGCAAATATTGACCCCGTTCGCCCTCCTGACGCCACTAGATGCCATCTGACGCACCTGCTGACCTCACGTCGTCGGCCGCGGATAGCTTCCTCGAGAAGTTTTACGCGCTACCAACTCCTCCTTATTGTAGAAAAAACACACTAGTATTGATAATAGTGAAAATCGCTGCACTATGTACATGCTGTCCTACCTGTACACATGTGGGCCCCACGTAACCACCTGGCTATGGAAATTAGGTAATCCTTTATTCGATGCACCATGCATGTGTATGTACATATGCGCAATCCCTTGCTCAAAAAAACTCCTGACATTGTCAGATGCCCGAAAATTGTGTTGTAAAGCAGACAGCGACCCTCTAAGTGATACGCTCGTTTCGAGCTATCACACACTTTAATAAAAAAAAAAATCAAACATTAAAAAACATTCAAAAACAAGAAAAAATCAAGTAGAAAACGGGGTGCAAAACACCCACAAAACAAAGCAAGTAACCTTTGAGGGTACTTGCCGACACTTGTAGGGCACCCAAAGCACATGTATCTACGCTCTGATCGTGTGCTAGAGTCCCAACAACTAGCTAGTGCTTCGATTTACGGGGGTACTCACTATCCTTCCACGCTAGGGTCTACGCCCTCGGCGGGGACCCAAGGTAGTGCAACCCAAGACCCAAATATAGCGGCTAGCGACTCTTCCTCTGACTATGATATTATGGAAGAGCATCTTACACAAAGCCGTGGGGGAACAAATGAAACCGTACCTAGCTGGGCCCAACAACCTGGAACTAGTGTTTTTAGCCGTTCGATGGAAACTTTTAGTAGAGCTACGCGCTCTGAACGTACGGCTAGTGAAGTAAACGAAGGGGGTGGGGAAGTAGAATCACCATTCACATCTCCTGTAGACCCACACTCCCTCAGAGTGTCCACGTGGACATTCTACCTACCTCATTTAATGAGGGCCCTACCAAGCTACCACCTTCCAAATTCGCCTCTAAGGTAGCAACACGGGAAGCAACATTGCATCCACCTCACGGCAACCCTCTAGTACACCAAGTTTGGACGGGGTATTTATCAATGAAAATTGGGAATATGACCTACACACGGAGACTTTGACCGACCTATACATGGGCTACACATACCATCCACATCTAGTGCCACTAGTCTAGAGGAACAACAACACATGATCTGCAATGTCATCCATAGGATTATCCAATCCGAGAGGCAAAATCGAGGAATAAACATAACTTCGACGGGTCCTATGCGATTTTTAGACACGGGCAAAGGGAAACAATCCACTCTATCACAAATGGAGACTCCCCTAGTGAGTACCATCAATCCCCATATGTTGTTTCGCCAGGGGTCTCAATGCAATCTGAGCCCACAAGTGATAGCTTTACTTTTCCAAGTCTAGCTCATCTTTCCCTGGATGACACCACGGATACCATGCCTACCCCAATGATGGGCATGCCAAGAAACACACCATGGACCTCGTTTGTTAGTAAAGCACCGCTACATGGTAGCTCAATTCCTGCAATAGTACCTACAAGTGCGTACCAATCGTATGCACCTATGGGTCCACATACTCATGTAGTCCCTACCCCTCCCATTGTTTCAACTACCTATGCTCCATAACCACAATACACAAGTTCTTATTTCCATGGGACTATACCGGCTAGCATTAGCATGTCACATCCGACGTCTGCTATGCCTAGGGCCACCCATATGAACTATGGACCACCACATGGCACAACATCATACCCAACGTGGAACCCAAGGGCTTCCTATGCACCAAGCCCAATGCCAATACCTACTCCACATGTAGTCTCTGGAGCACCTTCACCCATGGTGCCTTCTCACTTAGGTGACTTGGCAACATTTGCTCAAGCTATTGGTCGATCTATTGCTGAGAATATGCGTAACACACCTGATAGAGAGCCTAGAAGTAAGGCAGTACAAATAGCCAAGCTCACACAAAAATTTAGTGGAGACGGGGATGTGAGAAAGCATATCGAAGTGTTTGAACAAATATGCGATTCTCTAGGAGAACACCATGACCTACATAAGAGCAATGCTTTAAGCCTAGCCTTAAGTGGAAAGGCTGGGGATTGGTATAGAAACCTAAGGGTGGAAGAAAAAACGATTTACCCTACTCTTAGGAAACTGTTCTTAAAAGAATACATACGAGAGGGAGTGCTTTGGGGTGTAGCCTCTCAGCTCCAGAAAGCCCAACGAGAGGAAGGAGAGTCAGTGAGAGACTTTATAAGTCGCTTGAAGCATTTGAATTCTCGTTGTAATCCAAATGAGCGCTTCAACAATAACCAATTGCTTGATAGATTCATTAGGGGATTACGGCATGAGGATATCTACAATGGCCTAGTCATTAGAGGTATCACCACTTGGGAAGCAGTCACCACCAATGCGATCCAATTGGAGGATAATTTAATGATTCAAGGAGAAAGAGTGTCTGTTGAGCCTAAATATATTAGCTCGCAAGCATCAGGGCATCAGTCAATGACCCTAAAGCCTATTGCTAAGGAGCCAAAGATATCTGAGATGACTTTAGCAGATCTCACCAAGGCTATTCAAGAGAGTCTTAGAGACAATCGTGCTCCGCAAAACAATCATATGTATCCAAGAAGGGAGCAACAATGGTGCTCAATATGCTATGGACCACATAGTACCAGTGAATGCCCTACTTTTAGAGTAAAATTCAATGGAACTGCAATGCATGTGGAAGGTATGGTCATCAAGCTAAGGATTGCATAGTATTTAAGCACGTGATGGCCAGTAGACCAACCTTAGCATGGACAGACACACCTCGAGTGCCTGCATTGATGCCGGCCCCACCTCTTGAACAAACAGCACAACACATGGTCCCTAGGGCCCGAAATGTTGTTCAAATAACACCCTTACCACCTCCAGTGCTAGGACCGCAACCACCACATCCGAGAATCACTTCTGTGAATCAAGTGGATTGTGAGTCATCTATTGCTTGTTTGGAAGGCTGTGAGGAAGATATAGATCCTAATATTGCCTATGGGATGGATGTGCTTGAAGAAAGTCCACAATACTACATGGAGGACTATTGGGGACAAGTCAAACCTGTATATCAAGTAGCTGCTCTTGCGGCAAGAGGCCAAAATATCAATTACACTGCTAAGAGACCACCTCTTCAATGCTATGAGTGTGGAGGTCCACATCTTGTAGCTGAGTGTCCTATTAGGCTACAAAAGAATGCCACACTTATGCAAACCAATCAAGCGAGCACGTCTAAAATGCCGATACTCATGTGTAATCGATGTGGCATAGATCATTTGATTGCCCAATGTCCAAATAATCCAAATGCACCGAAGATCACGCCATTAAACTTGATTGAAGTTATCGAGGAGCCATCACCAAGTGCACCCGTGGTACCAGTAAACGTACTCACACGATCAATGCTCCAAAAACAAAATTATATTCTTGAGGAAAGAGACACGGCATCAATTGCCCAATCTCAGAAAAAGAAGAAAACACGAAGAAAGAGATCGCAAAAAGCAACGAAGTCAGACCCCAGTTCAAAGACCAACATAGGGACTCGTGACGACCCCGTATATATGAACGACGCTGAAGAAGATTCTGATTCAGGTGAAACCATGGAGACCAAAATGACCACTAACATAGAAACCAACAAGGAAGATCTTCATGAGCCACAATGGCCAGGATCCAAAAAGAAGATAGGAACTTACCCAAACCCTACAGAGGAGATTGAGCGAGTCAAGCAATTAAGGAGTTTGGTAGAAGATACCCAAAGGGATCTAGAACCAGCACCTAGGAAGATCCAGATTACAGACACCGTGTTCCCTACGCAACAACAACCTCACCAACTCCATAGACCCTTGGACATACCTAGTGTCATTTAAGAAGAAAGTGACTTAAAGTCATGGGAAAGTGGGCGTACTCACTTCTTGATGGAAAGAATGTTTACAGAGGGACTACCTGATCCTATCGAAGAAATGGAGATCCCATCTTCCCCATGTCAAGGGACTCAAGGCCAAAAGGTGCCGTTAAACATTGCCAAATTGATGGATTTCATGTCTTCAGAAGTTAGAACCACCATCATGTCCAAACTATATAAAGACCCGAGCTAGTCTCAGCCCTTCGAGCCTTCCTCAATGGAGAACTAAAGTTTGGGCTACCACAATTTGCACAGATGGATGGAGCTGGGGAGATGCCAATAGAGGAGGAACACATAGATCCACAACCCAAGAACCACAACCCAACCTAGATGAGAACCTTGTTATAGAAATACCTGTTAACAAGTTGGGGCAATAATTTGAGGGTGATGAATCCAATGCGACTATACCAATCACTACTAAGGGATTAACTATGAAGGGAATCCTTGATGGTGGCGCTGGGGTTAGCATTGTGACTAAAAATTGCTGGGAAACTATGGAAGACCTCACCTTGCGACCACAACCATAGTAGTGAAGATGGCCAATGGGTCTATTGTTAAACCTATTGGGATGTTAGAAGATCTCAAGATCAAGGTCTTTGGACATAAAATAAGAATTACCTTTATTGTTATGGATTTCTCCAAACACACTATGGCATCGGAGATGATCTTAGGACATCCTTTCATGAGGGAACCAAAAATGGTGCTTGACTGGTCTAAAAACCATGTCTACTTGCAGTTCCAAGATTCTGTCATTCGAGTGGATCTTGTGACCGGTCGAGCACATCCTCTAGGAAACAGGTTTATAATTGATCATAGATCTGACACCACATTTCACTCAGCCCCATTGCAGTATTGTTACACGTGTAAAGCGGACACTGATGTTGGGGAAGATTCTCCTTATATGGATGTACTACCTGGGATGACTGAGTCGGACAATGTGGATTGGGTCCACCTAGCAGCAACCATAGACACTTGGGGAAATAGTGGGACGACCTGGGTAACACCTGAGGGGGATGAAATACCACCACTTGTACCCTTAAATATGCTAGAAGCAATGCATATAGCTTCTGATGATCTACAAGATGAAAGTTTGACTGGCATTGAAACCAGTAGCGCCTCACAAGACTATAGCCCACACGATTTGGGGTCAGAATCATCAATTGAAATTGACTCTCAGGACGAAGAATCTGAGTTAAATCTTAGTGCAAATGTGGGGACAAACCATTCAGGGCCCAGTGGTAACCTAGATGATAATCTATCCAAGGGAGCAGAAGACACAAGTAGTGATTCATCTAGTGAGTCTTCACTAGAAATCGACCGTAATCGAGAATTAAACAAGAAGAGTAAGAGATATAAGAGGCGACGATATCGAGCAAATGTGCGTGCTAGAATAAATGAAAAGAAATCTACCGAAGAATGGCTTAATTATATAGGGGCATGTGATGCTCATCGAAAGTTGGTAGATAACTGGGGTGAATACCTTCAAAGCGTTATGTGGTGTAGTCCACAACCCATTGACATCGCACAACTAGAGGCTACAAATAAGCCAAAGTTGAGCCATACCGTAAGGAGACAACAAAATTGAGAGTTAGCTCAACAACAAAAGGAATCAGAAGTTAAATCACAATCCACAGAACAACAGGACCCCACAGACTTACACCCTGCACCTGAACATTTCAAATCCTATACCACAGAGGAACGTAAGTTTGTGTATACAAAGGCTCAAAGAAAACCTATCGATGGGAGCATTGGAGTCTATGATGGTCTAGCGATAGTTAAGGAAATAGAGTTAGCAGACCCAGGAGAAGAGTCTAAACCTGTCTTCATTGCCCAAGATCTGACAGCGACTGAGGAGTGTGTACTTAAAGAACTTCTCAAGGAATTCAGGGATATATTTTCTTGGACATATCATGATATGAAAGGTGTTCCACCTTCCGTGGTGCAGCACACAATTCCCATGAATAGCATGGCTAAACCAGTTCAGCAACGACCCTCCCCAATGAATCCTAAATATGCAAAGATCGTTCAAGAAGAGATTGAAAAGCTTGTGGAATGCGGATTCATATACCCTATTGAGCACTCAGAATGGGTGTCTCCAATAGTGATTGTGCCAAAGAAGAATGGAAAACTCAGAGTGTGTGTGGATCTCAAGAAGGTCAATGCTGCCACTAGGAGGGACCATTACCCCTTGCCATATTCAAAACACGTGCTTGAAAGAGTTGTAGGGAAGGAATCTTATAGCTTTTTAGATGGGTACTCTGGCTACAATCAAATCACAATTGTGCTGGAGGACCAAGCTAAAACAGCCTTTATAACCGAATTTGGAGTGTTCGCATTTCGTGTTCGCATTCGGTTTAACCAATGCCCCTGCTACCTTTCAAAGATTAATAAACACTGCTTTTAGAGAATATTTGAGGGAGTTTTGTGAAGCTTTCTTAGATGACCTTTGTGTTTATTCCTCTTGGAAATAACATCTATCATGCTTACGAAAAGTGTTTGAGAAGTGTAGATTGTATCGCATCTCCTTAAACCCTTTCAAATGCCAATTTTGGGTTAAACATGGAGTCATTTTAGGGCATATAGTGTCCAAAAATGGGATTTCCACAGATGAGAGAAAAATTAAAGCCATTGCTGAATTGCCACCACCTACAAACTATAAAGGAGTTCAAAGGTTCATGGGCCATGTTGGTTATTGCCGACAGTTTATTTTAAACTTTGCCGAGATAGCTCATCCTTTGTACAAGATTCTTATTGAGTTCCAATGGACTGCGGAGTGTGACCATTCTTATGAGTCATTGAACAAGACCTTGACTAGCGCTCCTATTCTATGAGTTCCCGATTGGAATGTAATTTTTCATGTGCATATTGATGCATCGAAATTTGCTATTGGGTGTGTTCTAGCTCAACCAGGAGAACATAAACTGGACTACCCCATTAGCTTTGCAAGTCGTCAGTTGAATGATGCCGAAAGAAACTACACCACTACAGAGCGAGAAGGTTTAGGTATGATTTATGCAGTGAAGAAATTTCGCTACTACCTTCTGGCCAACAAGTTTGTGTTCTATGTTGATCATCAAGCCTTGTTGTATCTAGTAAATAAACCTTGTTCCATGGGAAGAATTACACGATGGTTGTTAATTCTCCTTGAGTTTGATTTTACCATTGTGGTGAGACCTGGTAAAAGACATGTCATGGCTGATCATTTGTCTCGCATACCCAATGGTGAAGCCCCTACTGGAGTCAATGATGAATTGCCTGATACTTCTCTATTCCTAGTCGAAACCATACCTGAATGGAGTGAGAAGATTGTGAACTTTCTAGTTAATGGTTTTCCACCCAAAGAGCTTCGTAAAGACATAGCTTGAAAACTGTTAAAAGAATGTGAACCTTACTCTCTCATTGCGGGAACTCTCTACAGGCTAGGGAAGGATGATATTCTTAGACATTGTGCCCGTGAGGATGAGTATTTATACATACTGCAAGAAGCCCACATGGGTATAGCCGGAGGAAATTTCTCAGGGGAACTAACAGCTAGAAAGGTGTTGCAATCAGGCTATTGGTGGCCAAACTTATTTAAGGATGTATCACTTTTTGCAAAAGGATGTGATGAATGCCAACGTTACAAGATCACACAACAAAAGGATAGGATGCCCTTACATCCTGTTAAAGTGACTCGACCATTTGAAAAATGGGGTTTAGACTTTGTAGGCCCAATTAGTCCGGCAGCTCGTAGCACTCAATCTCGATATATTATCGTTGCCACTGACTATGTGACAAAGTGGGCGGAAGCCAGGGCGACACGTAAGGCCGATGCAAGGTCAACTGCCAAGTTTCTCTTTGAGAACATTATTACAAGATTTGGTTGTCCCTTTGAAATTGTGAGTGACAATGGTACTCATTTCATAAATGGAGTAATCAAAGAACTCACTACTAACTTCATGATAGCTCACCATAAGTCCACACCTTATTATCCGCAAGCAAATGGCCAAGCTGAGAGCACCAATAAAACCTTAATCTCTATCTTGACCAAAACGGTGGAAGCTCATCGCACAGATTGGGATTTAAAGTTAACTTCAGCTTTATGGGCTTATCGTATTGCGTATAAAGTTGCCATTAATTGCACACCATTCAAGATGGTGTATGGCCAAGAAGCGGTTATGCCATGGGAGTTTGTTGTTCCTAGTCTTCGAGTAGCTTCTCAAGAAGGTTGGGATGGTAACCCCTTAGTTGAGCGATTATATATCCTTGAAAGGCTAGATGAAGAGAGGCAATTAGCTGTGCAAAATGCACTTGTGGAGAAAGATAGGAGGAAGAAATGGTTTGACCGCCATCTAAAGAACAAAGATATCAATGTTGGTGATAAAGTCCTTATGTATGGAGTGCGTAACGAAAAGAAAAAGTTGAAATATGCGGGAAAAGGACCATATAGAGTATGTGAGATCACCCCACAAGGAACCATTCGTGTGGAGACTCTTGATGGAGTTGAAACCATTGGACTCCTCAATGGGAGAAAATTTAAAAGATACTATGATCCTTTAAGCCAAGAGGAGTTGTGTGCCATCCATACAAAAAAGGCAGCCAAGGCACAAATAGAATTGAAGAAGATACAAGCTCAAGCTGAGGCTAAGGAGCGACAACAACGTATAAGACAAAAACGAGAGGCTAACCTTGGAGTCACACATGCATTCCACGTTGAAATCGACGAGGATTGGTTGGACTCTGACACACCTCTACGATACCCTATTGAGTTAAATAGTGCCTATGGAAAAGTTCTATATAATGCCTTATTGGACACGGGTGCTAAATATAAGCTGCTATCATATGGGGTGTGGTGTCAGTTAGGGAAGCCACCTCTATCTGAGAGTATTATCCAAGTCAAGGGTGTCAACAAAAAAAAAACTACGGTTTTTGGAATCTGGCACACTTCTGTCAGTTATGACAATGGGGTTGTAGCTCAAGACTTTTTGGTCATGCCTACTGGAACTATGGAGGGTAATATAAACCTAGGACACATGTGGATGATAGCCACAAATGCACTATTGATTGGGGAACTGGGGGTGTCACAACGCAAAAACCAACTCTTATCCCTACCACTCAAGCCATAGTCCTTGAGATATTGCCTAAGGAAATAAAACCCAAGACATTGCATGTCCAGGAGGTTGAACCATACGTCCCCATAGCCCAACTCTCTAGAGCTTCAACTGATGTAGTTGAAAGAAAGCTTGAGACACACAAGAACCATCCTAATATAACAAAGAAACATACAAGTGGGTCCCTAAAGCTTCTTTGGTAACCATGGCTGATGCTAGAAAACGGAAGCCTCGTAAGAAACGCCCCCCTCACTTTAAGAAATGTAAAGAAACATTGCGTTGGATTCAAAACGACTATTGGAAGCCCAAGGATACTATGAAGGAAATGATCAAATCTGGGTGCCCAAACGTAAATTGTACTCTTACCTGTCACCTGGCCCATGTAAACCCAATCCTGTGGGTCCAAAACAAATTGAAAATCGTGGAAAGGAAAAAATCACGGAATGTTACACACCCGCTCTAGAGCTTGTTTGAGTACCAAAGAAAGAACGATTTGTTCCACCTAGCTCAAGAACAGAGAAATCAAATGAAGCTTCTTGCTCTTCATGTAGTTCTTATACGCAAATAGAAGCTTCGACACAACCTCTACCCACCATTGTACATATCCATACAAGCAAGAAAGAGTTTGCACCTCCCGTTGTACGTTCACCACCTACAACAATGTTGCAAATAAAATCATGGGAGAGTACCTTACCACCCTTGCAACTAGATGAAACACATAGGGCGATCAAAAACTATTGGTTAAAGCCTTCACCCATAACAACTTAGAACAATTGGTTTCAAAAGGTGACGACATCATTCCAAAAGGTATGATCTACCCAAGGAAGGGAGGAGTGTTTGCTGACATCCATCATTCACTTGCTTCCCTCTCAACCTTCCTCCCTGACCTCTCAATCTCCAATCCTAGGGAATGTATATATAAAGCCTTATACTAGTTCTAGCAAACAAACAAAAAAAATTTTAAAAAAAGAAAAAGAAAAAAGAGCAAGAGCAACTAGCAACGAAAGAGCACCCTATCAGATCCTACGCATAAGTCTAAATTCACCATGTCACATCAAGCAACACACAAAAACAACTCATGTTTTAAAGACCTAACCAAATCTATCTGTATTCTCAGAGATGGCTAGTTCACTAGAGGCATGCGCTTCTATTTTTTATGAAAGGTAACCTTTTTCTTTTTCTCAAGTGTTTCACATCTGCTACCCTGTACTTTCTTGCGAATGGGATTTGGTAGAGAGACTTGCACATGAGCGAAATTTTGATGAGTTAGAATGGCTGATACGTCTATAGATAACTAGTGATCCCTACCCAGTAGCGAATGTTTCTCTGGTGGCACATGCTTATTCTTTTGCACGGGATGAGTATCCACGCATCGCGAGGTTCTTGATTAACAAGCTTGCGCAAGAGGATGATGAAGAAGAAATAATAGAGACCGAGGAAGACTATGGCCTCACGGAAAATGATTTCGTTTATCTAGATGATGAGGATAGAGGCCTAGCCTTAGGGTGGCCACCCGGTTTATATAATATCCTCTTTCCTTGATTCTAAAAGGGATGACATATAGGTAGGTTAGGAGTCTGGATTGTGTTTTGAGTTTGTTTTCTAGGAGATTTAATTTTTTTACACTGACATGCCTCCTAGAGGTATAGTGCTTATTTTTTGGATGTGTTAGGTAGGACTTATATGGATCTCCATCCACATGGCTGAGGACATCTGCTTCGACGAAATGAGCAACTCCATACCTCCAGGTGTACTACTTTCCATGATTCATGTTGGTGGATATGTATAATTGCTAATAATGATTTTTCATGGTTTGTTTGAGTGCAATAGTTATGTTTGTTATCTGCCATTATAGATGTATAAATTTGTCTTTGCTTAAGTTGATGGAACTAGAGTTTAATCTTATGGATGAGCCTTGAGATTAGGAGACCGTGACTTTAGGTTAACTCATTTACTTGACCACTAGGCCTAGCTGATAAAATTATTTGAGTATTTGAGACCTTAGGAATGTTTAAGGCATAGAGAAGCTTGCTCACTTAAACAACAAAAACACTAGTGAGAATACAAAGGAAATGGAAGCAAAAAACATAAGTGCAACAAATGAAAAATCTAATGCTGGAAGAGAAATCCTTGCTTGATTTGGTACTTCACTCACATGTATTGTCTATGGTACTAGAGCCCTAGAGGTTCCCAGTGTGGGCGCTTTTCTTTGAGAAGCAAAAAGCCCTGGACATACAAAATAAGCACACACGTCAAATGATTGTGAACCAAAGTAAAAAAGAAAAAAAGAAAAAAACAAAAAAATGAATGACATTTAAAAGACTTCCATCGAGCTTACAGTTAACATTTCAAGCTTTTGTTTGCAGTTGTGAGAGCTAGTTGGCTAATCAAAGCTGAAAAGCACAATTAGGGAATCTTGCATTTAGATAATCTTCTTAGCTTAGCTACTAGAGTAGTTGTTTTAACCTTAGTCATAGCTAACTAATTGGTAGACTCGCATATAAGCCCAAAACTCTTGATTAATTAATTTACTCAAAGTGCGATTTATTTGTCCTTAATGGCAGTCTAACATTTCATAAATCTTGCATTTACTCATTTCCACATGTACTTTACATTTCCCTCATGATTTATGGCCATATAATTCCGCTTGCTGAAACAGTGACTTTGCCTTGCAGATTCAAATCCAGATGCTCTACAACATGGACATAACAAGTTTCAACTCAATAGATTCCGAGGACAGAATCTACATCAGGAAGGGGGGCATGTTAACCCTCATGGCTCACGGACGTTCTAACCTACGGCGGACATTGTATTATTTATTTGGTAGAGTCAGGTACCGGGCTTGTCAGTCCAATAGGAAAAGGGTAAGAGTGATCGCCGATGAGAGACGCACTCTAATTGGAACATTCAAGGGATTAGTTGGCTAAGCATGGGTGCCCAAGTGTGAATGGGGCGAGCTCATATAAAAGTCAACTAAACCTAAAATTCACTCATTCTCTCATTTGTGCAATTGAAGAGTGCTCTTGCTCCATCTCCTTCTTCTTCTTCTTCATCTCTTTGTGTGTGTGTGTGAGAGAGAGAGAGTGCGAGAGGGAGAGAGAGGGAGTGTGTCGGCAATTGAGCATTACGAAGGCATGATGGTGGTGAAGCGGTTGAGCGCGGCGTAGCGGCGTCTCCTTCCTCTTTGCGGTGAGGAATCCTCCACGAAGCAAGCGTAGAGCAATGAGTGACACACCATCGCCTTCTTTGAGCTTACTAGTTTAGGCTTGTTGTGTGCTTGGAGCCATTTGTGACTCGCACACGGTGTATCGGTAAGTTCCTTGCATTGACACGTGTGACATACACGCACAGCCATTGCCAAATTCTATCCACTTTGGATTGATCAATATATAGCCCATTAGCTGAAATAACATGCCCTAGATAGTGAATTTCTTCTTTCCGAAAATCACACTTAGATTCCTTGGCGTATAATTTGTTTGTTCGTAACAACTCCAACACCTATCTCAGATGTTGTAAGTGTTCTTATTCAGAAGCACTGTAGACTAGAATTTCATCAAGGAAAATGATGACAAACTTGCCCAAGTATGGCTTCAAGACACTATCCATAAGTGTCACGAATGTTGTGGGCGCATTGGTTAACACAAAGGGCATCACCAAGAACTTGTAGTGTCCAAACCTTGTTCGGAATGCCGTTTTGGGTATATCAGCCAGTCGAATATGGACTTGGTGATAACCTGACCGCAAGTTTATTTTCTTAAAAATAAATGAGAGCATGAGTGATTTTGTCGAACAACTCATCCACTCGTGGCAATGGGTACTTGTTCTTAATCGTAACCGAATTTAAACCACGGTAGTCTACGCACATGCGCACATTGCCGTCTTTTTTCTTCACTAATAGGATAGGAGAAGCCCATGGTGAAGAACTGGGTTGTATAAACCCTCTGATAAGGTAGTCAAAAGCTGATACTCCACCGCACCAGCTTCAGAATAACTCAGACGGTAGGGCGGTTTACTGACAGGTTTACAGCCTGCAACCACATCGATGCTATGTTGCAACGATCGTTTCGGCGGTAATCCTGGTGGCAAATCATTAGGAAAAACATCTTGAAATTCCTTTAATATTTTTTGTAACTCACTAGCAACATTTGCTTGTTTGGAAGTAGCCATTGGTGGAAGAGAAGAGAGAAGCATGCGGCGTTGAGGAATGTTCAACACATTCAATGTTAGAGAGAAAATGAGACAATGAGTGACACAAAAAAACTTGATCTATTTATAAAAAATGAGCTGCATAAGCTCAGCTGTACAAATGTGCGCATATGCCGCATGTGTCAATGCAAGTAACTTGCCGATACACCGTGTGCGAGCCACAAATGGCTCCAAGCACACAAAAAGCCTAAACTAGTAAGCTCAAAGAAGGTGATGGTGTGTCACTCACCGCTCTATGCTTGCTTCGTGGAGGATTCCTCGCCGCGAAGAAGAAGGAGACGCCGCTACGCCGCGGTCAACCGCTTCACCACCGTCGTGCCTTCGCTTGTTGTGTGCTTGGATCCATTTGTAGTTCGCACACGGTGTATCGGCAAGTTCCTTGCATTGACACGTGCGACATACGCGCACATTTTTCGCGCCGCTACGCCACGCTCAACCGCTTCACCGTCATGGTGCCTTCATAATGCTCGATCGCCCACACACTCCCTCTCTCTCCCTCTCTCACTCTCTCTCTCTCACACACACACAAAGAGATGAAGAAGAAGAAGAAGGAGATGGAGCAAGAGCACTCTTCAATTGCACAAATGAGAGAATGAGTGAATTTTAGGTTTAGTTGACTTTTATATGAGCTAGCCCCATTCACACTTGGGCGCCCATGCTTAGCCAACTAATCCCTTGAATGTTCCAGTTAGAGTGCACCTCTCATTGGCGATCACTCTTACCCTTTTCCTATTGGACTGATAAGCCCGGTACCTGACTCTACCAAATAAATAATACAATGTTCGCCGTAGGTTAGAACGTCCGTGAGCTGTGAGGGTTAACAATGGCCTTCTCCTAAAAATCTAGAAGAGTTATAAGTTTTTTTGAGATTTGCAGGTTTTTTACCGAAGGTTTGTTAGAAACTATGCTAATATTGTTGTTCCCATGACGGATCAACTGAAAGGCAAAGTCAAAGCTTTTCAGTGGAAACCCGCTCAACAACACAATTTCAACACGCTCAAGGATGCATTAGCTACAGCTCCCATACTAGCCATTTTAGATCCTTTGAAACCATTCATTTTGGAAACGGATGCCAGTGACCGTGTTATTGGAGCAGTCCTGTTACAAGACGGACAGCCAATTGCATTTGAAAGCAAGAAGCTTGATGCAGCTCAGCAGAACTACTTTGCTTATGAGCGCAAACTCTATGCAATAGTGTCTGCCTTAAAAACATGGCGGCATTATCTGTATGGTGCTCAGTTTGAGATTGTGTTTGACCATGAAAGCATTAAATGTTTTACACAACAATCGGATTTGAAGGGTCGAAAAGCCAGTGGGCCAAGATTCTTCAAGAATATGACGCCAAGCTCAGGTATCGTAAAGGTCGATATAATGTGGTGGCTGACGCTCTAAGTCGTATGCCGGAGATCAATTCTCTCTTGTTCCCGGAACTTCGTAGTAAATTTTTGGATTCTCTCAAAGGAAAATATGAGCATGATGAAGCATATTCCAAAGTATGGACCATGTTTAAATGAGGGATCCTTTTCACTCCAATGATAGTAGTGTAGCGTTAACCTCCACCCCTAGTTCTCCTTTATTCAGTGATGAACTACAGCGATGGAAGCATTTCACGATCGACAATGGGTACCTACTCCACAAGGGGAGAGTTTGTGTACCGACGGACATAGACATTCGGCACCAAATTCTTTATGAATGTGATGATAGTCCAAGTGCAGGGCACCCGGGTATTAAAAAAACTTATGCTCTCATATGACGATAGTTTTACTGGCCATGTATACATGGCTTTGTTCAAGCTTATGTCTTGCATTGCCAAAAATGTCAAGTTAACAAAGCAGAGCACCTGAAAGCAGGAGGACTCTTACATCCTTTGGATATTCCCAATGGAAAATGGGAAAGTATCTCTATGGACTTTATTGTGGGTTTACCAACCAATGTACGAGGTCATAACTTGGTATGGGTGGTCGTAGACAGGTTGACTAAACTATGTAAGTTTATTTCAATCAAATCAACGGTTAAGACACCAGAATTAGCCAAGTTATTTGTGGACAACCTATACAAGCTGTATGGTTTGCCAAGTAACACTGTCAATGATCGTGATCCCAAGTTTAACAATCACTTTTGGAGGGCTATTTTAAACGATTGGGTACACAACTGAACCTTAGTACAACCGATCATCCAGAAACAGATGGTCAGACTGAACGGGGTTAACCAAGTGCTAGAGGATATGCTAAGAGCATACGTCAGCAAAGAACAGTCAGACTGGGAAGATACTTACCTATTCTCGAGTTTGCCTACAACAATGCTAAGCATGTCACAACTGGATTTAGTCCTTTCATGCTCATATATGGGTTTCAACCTAGGTCACCTGTTATGGTGGGGTTGGCAACCGAAAATCTCCAAGAGGTTAAGGATTTTTTCCAAGACCACATGGATATGTTGAAACTCACTCGTCAGAATGTCCGACAAGCGCAGGATCGGTATAAGAAGTATGCTGATGAGAAAAGTCGGCAAGTTACCTTCGAGGAAGCGGAGGAAGTATTTTTACGTGTGCCAAAACATTCAAAAAATCTGAAAATGGGCCAAAGCCTAAATTATCTCCCCGATATTGTGGTCTTTCAAAATACTCAAGCGAGTAGGTGATCGTTGCCTACAAATTATTTCTACCTATTGTAAGGATCGGAGGGTGAAAGGGAGCTCAAGGAGGTTCAAAGTTGAAAGGCTCCATTTGCTACACAGTGAGCTGCACACACTTAATAAAAGATGCACTTCCACTAAAGGGACAAATTGATGTACAACAAAAGTAGGATCATCATATTGCATAGCTATATTATAGTACAGCACAAGGCTTTATATAGGGCCTTGATATTACACGGCTGGCACAAATGCCCCTATACATGGCTTATACTTATGTTTACAGCAAATATAAAGGTGTCACTCAACTCAAATGAGTTGTAGAGGGATGTCCCATGCCTATCTCAACAAGCCTCCCCTTAGGCATGGACTATACTGAATGAAGCTGAATCGAGACCTAAGGCCACACAGGCTAATGGTCACACAGACCGAGGTAGTCGCACAGACTATAGTCACATAGACTGAGTGTTCTCATTACATGGTGTCACACAGACTAAGAAGTCCTCCCCTTAAATAGAAAAGGTGGAAGACTATCCATTTTACAGTACATCAGTATATTCGCAAAAGTAGTTGGGGGCGGCACACACATGGAGACAATTCTCTTCCTATTCAGCTGTATCTCCGTCCTTTTCTTCTGCAAGATTGACTCTATTTTTGTTGCTTCCTTGGCACTTTGATGGTGGATGACCTTTGATGCCGCAATTGCTACAATATTTGTTCTTGTAGCAGTCTTTGGAGAAGTGTCCAGGTTTTCCACATTCATAACACTTCTTGTTATTTAATCTAGGTGATGATGATGACGCCCTAGATGATGATGATGATGATGACGTGAAATAAGCTCCTCCCAGTGATTCATATTTCTTCTTATTTTTCTTTTCTTCTTCATGGATTGCCCCTGTAACATATTGCAGAGAAGGAATGGGTTCCTTTTGCTCTAAGACTGTTACTATGTTGTCAAAACTTTCAGGTAGAGCACTTAGCAGCACAACGACTTGATCTTCTTCTGGGACTTGGCACTGAATGTAAGTGAGCTGCGTGATTATGCTCATTAGTCTATTAACGAGGCTTGAAACATCCTCCCCTTGGAGCATAGTAAGTTTGTAAAGTTTTTTCTTTAAGCTAATCTTACTTTGCTTTTGTTTAGCACTGAAGTTATGTTCCAAAATATCCCATGCTTGGATTGCAGTGGTACAACTATCTGTAAAATGCACATAATTATCATGCAGTGATGTGATAATTATGTCGAGTGCCTGTTCATCTTTAGCTTGTGCCTATGCGATTTGGGCTCTAGTGAGAGTGCCTTCAACAAAAGTGGATGGTTCGCTTATTTTCGGTTTTACAACAGACCATAGTTGCTTTTTCATAAGATATCCTCGCAGCTTGGTCTACCAAGTGTGGAAACCATCTCCATTGAATTTTTCAATCCCTTTCTCTCCCATGATGCAAAGTGGTTCCAAACGCAGAGGGTCTCGGTCTTACCAATAGAGATACTATCTCTATGGCAGTGTCTTGCCCTTTACAGGAGGTAATATGAATGTCGGATTATGCTTAACTTGCGAAGTCACTCTTTGCAAGTAGGATTTGCAAAGTTCCTCTTCACAAACAAAGAAGGTTTAGCCCTGAAGTCGAGGGAGAGCTTTGATTATTTGCTTTGCACTAGTTGCTTGTAGGGAATTTACAAAAGCTTTTAAAAAAACCTTGTACAAAAAAGTTGTTGCTTGTTGTTGCTTGTTGCTATGTGTTGCGGAGAGTTTTGTCGATGTTGTCGAGCCACCACGAGATGAGGATCCTATGGTGCTACGCTTGCAAATGATTTATAATTGTGCAATACGCAATGCATGTGGGACATGCTGCTTAAAGGGATAAGTGAGCCAAGGCGTGGGTACAAGGGCTTATATATCATAAAAGGTTACAAAATAAAAATAAAAATAAAAATGAAATCTTCCGAAATCTGTCGATTGCCAAGAACGAGCAGAACCCGTCGAAATGCTTGGGAGTGCAAGCTTAAGCCATTTCGAAAATCGAGGAGCTAATTAGGAGCGCTTTGCTGTTGTGATTGCATCCTTGTGGGCTGATCGGGATTTTGTTGAACATGCTGATGATGAGCTCGTGTGTGTGTGTGTGTGTGTTTTGTGTGTGTGTATTATGAAGATAGCGCTGCAGCAGAGCTTTGAATTGCATTGAGTGAGGCTAGCGCTGCAGTTTGTGTGTGTAAAGCAATCATGTCTTGCTCAATTCGGTCTGCCCCAATGAAGTAGCGCTATCCAATCTGCTCCAATCTCCAAGCTTCAATTCAATTTGTGTGCTCTCTCAGCTCGGTCTTGCTGCCCACTATCTACTGCAATTGAGTGTGTGTGTGTGTGTGTGTGAAGCAATCAAGCTCACAAGATCAGTGATTTCCTCCTGTAGCACTGTCAAGCTCCCTCATGCAGCACAATTTCTATTGAATACACCTTATAGCGCTTTTACTCGCTACCTGATTTCACTGGTGCCCGGCTTCAGACTTTGATGCAATGCGTGAAGAGTGTCGTGGCTCTAATTTGCTCAGTCTCGTCTCCTTGCCTTGGCTTAGATTGCTCCTTTTCTTGATCGGAAGTTGCAAGACAAAATGCCTCTCCGATATTCACATCCGTGGATTCCGATCGGCGTAATTCCAAGTGAATAGGATAATTTTCTCACAATTTAGGAGGGTGATTAAGGATGTTAATTGGATTCTAATCGACTGTGTGATTATTAGAAAGCGGGAAAGTGGGGTGTCTATGTAATGAGAAGAAGATGGCTAAGCTAATTATGGTGCTCACTAGCTCTGATACCAGTTGTAAGGATCGGGAGGGGAAAGGGAGCTCAAGGAGGTTCAAAGTTGAAAGGCTCCATTGTTACACAGTGAGCTGCACACACTTAATAAAAGATGCACTACCACTAAAGGGACAAATTGATGTACACACAAAAGTAGGATATCATATTGCATAGCCTATATTATATGTACAGCACAAGGCTTTATATAGGGCCTTGATATTACACGGCTAGCACAAATGCCTATACATGGCTTATTCTTATGTTTACAGCAAATATACTAAGGTGTCAACATCAACTCAAATGAGGTGTAGAGGGATGTCCCATGCCTATCTCAACATCTACACATTCTCGTATTCATCCGGTGTTTCATGTAAGCCGTTTACGTAAGCGGTTTCATGGGGACGACAATGTCATTGATCAACAGATTTTGGTAGATTTCATTGAACCTCCTACCTTACCGCATGAACCTGAACGTGTTCTCGATTATCATGAGTTATGTACGCGTCATCATGTACTTCAACAAGCCTTAATCAAATGGAAAGATCGACCTGAGGAAGGTTCCACTTGGGAAAACATTAATGTTCTTAAGAAGAAGTTTCCCACTTTTGTTTTTGAGGACAAAAACTCTTCTAAGGGGGGAGTAATGTCAAGACACCAGCAAGGCCGGACTAGACAAGGGCAAGGCCGGGCTAGACAGTGTGGAAAGGGAGTCCAACTAGGGCAAAGGGCCAAGGTCCATGCTATATAGTGGGTGGTTGGGAAGTGGACTCCTAGGTTCTAGTTCCTCTTGTCTAACAACATGCACTTTGCCGTGAAGGGGGCTCAAGGAGGTGGTTGAGAAATCCATCGTTGTGGCTAGCCCTAGTGACACTCTAGTGCCACTACCATTGATAGATGAAGCTATCCTAGAGGTAGAAATCAGTCACTTCTCCTCAGTGGTAGTGGATGGGGAGGAGTATGTGTTTATGCATGGCTTGGAGAAAGCATTTGATTTGCGCACGGATGAATGCTTGAGCGTGCTATGCACCAGCGCCCAATTTCCCTTAGACAGTGCGCCAGATGCCCTTGAAAGCAAACTCTTGCCACTTGGGGACTCTGTTTCAAATACTATTGCAGTTATGTGTGCGGAGGTCATGGAAGCCGAGCAGTTGCACGTGGATGAGGAAGAATTACACTCCATGCAAGCCAAGGTTGAGGTTGCTAGGATGCCTACTCCACTGCATAACCCCCCCTCTTATGATCCAAAGCTTGTAGGTGTGGTGCAAGGGAGGATTGGCTTGGGTGGAAAGGACGGGTGGCAGTTGGACGGTCTTTGGACCTAAGTCTTCCCTTGCGCATTACCTAGGACAACTCCCCCCTTGCAATGTTGCCATTGTACATAATGATTTTACTCCCCAAGGCCATTTTATGGCGTGGTCGTTGAAAGCTCTAAGCAAGGTTTTGTGTTTGTGCACCATTGCTCAAACTGCACATCTTGTGTTTCTAGTGCGTAGATCCCTTGTATGCACAACCTTTGGCACTGGCTTCCGTTACAAATTGCTTGCCTAAATAGGGATACACACTTCCGTTGGCTCAATTAACCCTAAGGAGAGAGCGCAGTCCCTCCTGGTTGGCTGGGGAGTTATCTTACGCACAAGATAGATGCCAGGAAATGTCCAAGAAAATTATGAGCTCTTCAGATGTATGATGTAAAATCAACTTTTGGAAGGAATAAAATATACTTTGAATTGCCTCTCTATCTTGTACGTTCTTTTCAATGTGATCTCTCAATCTTGTAAATTACTAAAATTGGTGATGTGTTTAATAAGTTGTGTCTTTTTTACTCAATGCAATAAATCAGCATAAGTGGGATGCACATGATCACTCCCTTTAACTTACCTTAATTATGGGGACAATACAAAAAACATATGAGTGAAAAGAAGTGAAATTTATACTATCATGTTGCATAAAGATTTGATTTCACTAAATCTTAACATTGTTTGGTATCCTGGGGGACATACAAAACCATATAATGCAGAAAAAAAGGTGGCCACAAGGGTGCGCAAATGGCCCATCCAGCAGTTTTCGATGACTTTCCTGTGCGCCCTTGTGGCCACCTTTTTTTTGCATATTTTGGCCATTGCTGCACTCCAGGACCCTGAAAATGGTGAGATGAACCTAAAATTTCACTTTTCATACACATTAGTACTTCCCTCAACTCAACTAAATAGTTCCCTACACCAAAAGGCAAAATCACATTGGACAGTATGAAAATCTATAGTATCATGTTGCATAAACATTTGATTTCACTAAATATTAACATTTTGGGTATCCTAGGGGGAAAACAAGGCTAGAAAATGCAAACAAAAGGGTGGCCATAAGGGCACGCAGGTGAGCAAACCAAAACTGCTGGATGGGCCATCTGCACGTCCTTGTGGCCACTCTTTTTTTGGCATTTTCTGGCCTTGTCTGACCCCTAGGATACCAAAAATGTTAATATTTGATCTAAATTTAAATCCCTATGTCCAGAATCACCAAACTTAAAACACATGGATAATCCCAAATGCCAAATGAATTTGGAGAATAGACGCAACTCTTAATCCTTTTAAGATCCACAGAAATATTTTTCCACATTGTGTAAGGGAAGCCCTTATCCAAAGGTCTTACGGAGTGTTCCTTATCTTTTCCCCCTTGCCTTTGTTGTGCACGAAGCGTAAAGCGAAGTTCGCATTGTGTCCTAAATGTGTTGGTATGCCCCAATGCGGGAGAACATGTCTTCGTCTGTGGCCTTCCTTGCAAGGTTGACCTTGTGCAGAACGGGAAATAGGTTTTCCGCTATGCCACTTTCTTTTAAATCATCCTTTAGGAGTTGAAAAATAGACTGGTAGGCTTTGGTGTTGATCCCAACCTCATCACAAGCTTGTTGCACGTCATCTTCACTAACATATTTCTCAATTTGTTTATAAGGTCCTTGGTGACTGCATACTTAATGTGATTCCCTTCAGGTGATTGTAAGATAGATATCACATCATGGGTATTGAGACAACTAGTGAGCAGGTTGAATCGATCATCTTGGCTTGTTCCACCGCATGCCTCCTGGAGGAAGTTTCTAGCAACGAATAAGATAAATGTTAAAAAATAGTGTGAAGTAAGAATGTATCATGCAAGTAAAGATCAAATCACCTTGTGCTTGTCACTCGTCTTTTCGTGCTCCACCCGAATGTGTAAGGGTTTCAATGGATAAATACGTGCGTTTGCGTTCCCTTGCACCAAGGGGTTTTCCTTCAAATATGTAATCGTGTTGGCAAGCTTCATAATGTGGGTATCCTTTTCTTGCATTTGTTGTTGAATAGTTTCAACCTCCCTCTCCGAAGAGCAATACTATGTTGTAATGCCGCCTTCTTGAGCTTAAGAGCTTGACATTCGTGCATCCACATATGCAAAGAAGCACCTGCACCGATACAAAACCGCTTGCAATAGCCTTACAAGCCTACTTCTCCCCTCCCAAGATATTGAAATGTCAAAAGTCTATTAAAGGATGGATGGAAGTGGCTTATAGGATCGTAAGGGTACAAATGGTTGTCCACCCAAATATCAACATTCGTCTCACGGACGGCACGACATTTTTGTGATGACCTTTGATCACCCGCACATACGGCCGTCGGTGCAAACGCCGTGGGCAAGCGAATATGTATGCTTTTGGTGTGCAGAGTACATGGTGGTGGAAGCAAATAATTGGTGATGTCCGTAAGAACCATGGTAGCTGTTGCGTGAGGAAGCAAAGGATAAAAAGATAGAGGGGGAGGGAGATGGAGGAAGATGGGAGGAGAGAAGGGGGAGGGGGGAGGGAGAGATTGGGAGTAGGAGGAGGAAGGTAGGGGTAGGGAGGGAGAGGAGAGGGAGAGTAGGGAGGAGGAGGGGAGAGAACGAAGTGTTTTTTATTTTTTGGCAAAAAAGATTTTGAAAAAATGGACTTTCTAACTTGAAGGTAAAAAAAAGAGTCAAAAAGTGATTTTTGGATATGTATATGTTGGGAGGGAGTTTTAAGTCAAAAATGAGTTTTTTGAAAAAAAGGGCAGATCTTGGCTCTTAGTGACCACGTTTTTGCTGATGTGGCCACACCCCTATACTTCCTTCACTTCAAAAAGCTAGAGAGAGAAAGTAACCTCTTACGTCCACATCCTACATTTGTCTTAAAGAAAGGCTAGAAAAGCCTACTCAAAACTACCTTCTTCTATGTCCTTGTCCCCTTAACCCTACACAACATTAGCCTTTATCCCTAAAAGTTAGGATTCCTTAGAAGGCCCATGCAAAGTCTATATTTCTCCTAATGTTCTCGCTCTCGCTCTTGCTCTCTATCTCGTGCCCTAGTTCCGTCTCTACCTCGTGCCTCCCTCAGTCTCCCTATGGCGAGGGGTTGCCCTATGGGGGGTGTTAGCCTCTGCCATGCCCTGCACAAACTCGAGCCACCCCTAGCCTCTACAAAACCATGATCCTCGCTCCCACTCTCTTAGCAAACCAGCGCAAACAATAGCACTTGCAAACCACACTAGCACAACAGCCTCTGCATAATCATGCCCCTCGCTTCCACTCTCTCAGCAACCCTTGCTTCCATAGTCACTAGACTAGGGTACTGCCATGACGGCGCTGTTGTCTACGAGTGGTCTGCCTAGAGTTGGATGCTCCACTTGACTTTGGCCTCCACTTTGATAAGGACAGAGTCCCTCAAGTTTTCATCGAGCTTCAAGGGTTTCACACCCCTCTCACAGCTCTCAAGGTTTGACCTCCACTTCCACAAGGACAATTGCAGGTTTTTGTCGAGCTTCAAGGGTTTTCACACCACTCTCATAAAACTCAAGGTTTACGCGAGCCATGTCTTCCTTCAACACGCCGACCCCCAAAACACGCAAGAGTTTTCTTCCTATGGTATCTGCACCCAAGAAGGATCCCACCACTCACCAAGATGCATGGATCACGACCCTAGAGGCTCAGATCCAAGCACTTGTTTGGGAGAACACTGCACTCAAACAACGCTTGAGTAAGCTTGAGGATGCGGCAAAGGAGAACAAAACTCTACTCGCAAAAAAACACAAAGTCGAAGCTTCTCTCAATGAGGCTATAAGAATCCCTTGCCCTCAAGATTAGAATTGGAGAACTCTCCCCACCATGGTGCACCAAAGAGGACACCCTCAAAGAAGCCATCACCATGCTGAATGACACTCTTCAACCAATCAACATCAAGCCCGACACTGTCTCTTGGATCAACGGCACACATAGGCGTGTACCACCTAGAAATTGCATCCTCACTTTCAAAAACAAAGAATAACGGACAAGGCTTCTACGCCAATCCTACTGCCTCAAGAGGACAAAGCTTTGGATCGCCAAGCAATTGCCATGAAACCAACTCAAGCATAAAGCAAGCTGAGCTCAAGAAGATGCATGAAGCTCGTAAAAGAGGTAAATGGGCAGTCTATCGTGGTGGTAAAGCCATCATTCAGGAGTTTCAAACTCCCAAGCAAACTCCCCCCTTAGGTTTTGATCTTCTATATTTTCCCCCTGATGGACCCTCAGTCCCTAATTGATGTGTATTTAACACCTCCACCTTAAAAGAACGGATGTAATGTTTTGTTTTGGTCCCATGGGTCATATCTGACCTCCGTGGACAATAATTCTCTCTCTCTCTCTCTCTCTCTCTCTCTCTCTCTCTCTCTCTCTCTACCTTTTTATCTTTTCTCTATCCGCTCTCTCTTTACTTATATAAATTTTTCTTCCCTCTTTCTCTATCTCTCTTTCAATGTGTTTATCCAAAATATTTTTAATCTTTCATTTTTAATTAATTAGTTTTTAAATTAACGTATATCTCTCTCTTTCTCGTTGCTTATATAATGTTTTCTTCTTTCTTTCTCTCTCTCTCTCCAATGTGTTTATCCAGAATCTTTTTAAGCTTTTATTTTGATTAATTACTTTATAAATCAACTATATTTTTTATTAATTATTTGGCTTTTATTTTTATTTTATAAACAATTGAACAAATCTATTTTTTTAATATACAATAACTAATCTACAACTAAAACAAATATAATTTATTTTTTCACACATAAACCAGCATGCAATCAAGAAAACTAAAATAGCTTTTAATTAATGAACTAAACTATTCTATTTAAAATTGATTCAATTAACCTTTAAATATTGATCTAATTAAAATACTTACGTACAAAAAATAAATAAAAATACATTAAAAGGCATTAAAATATTGTGTGTATGAATATGCATTGTTACTGTGTCTGCAATGTGGACTCACATGCACTTTCCACAATCTTGAGCTCTTTGTCCCGCGTGAGAAATTCACACCAAATCTGAAACCCCCCAAAAAAAAGCATCAATAGTTTACTCATACATACATACAAATCAATGAATTAGAACAAGCCCAAAATATACTCACATACTAACACAATAATGCCACAAAATGTGTGTGTGTGTGTGTGTGTGTGTGTGTGTGTGTAATAGAGAGAGAGAGAGAGAGAGAGAAATATAGGGATGAGTGTAGATCTGGGAAGAAGAAGAAAAGCAAGGCACGAGAAAAAATCGAGCAGAAAAGGGCAAGATCTGCTCGACGCTTAATTTTTGGGAAGGCATCGATATTTATGCTAGAATAACCATAATATCTGCGTTGAAACACCCATCGGTATCTCCATTGGTATAGTGTCAAAATTTCCTTTCTTTTTCAAAAAAATCTCCTCTTTTGGATTCACTCTTCGTCAAACATACCGACGCTATGATGTGACTTTTCGATAATCAAAGCATCCGTTTTTGGGCGACCTCTTGTAGTGGTCACATGTACAATCCCATGAATGATTGACATGGTTTTTGTGAGTGTGTTTTTCTTGGAGGAAGTATTCAAGACATCGATGGGACTCTTTTAGTTTTCTGAAGGATGTGCATATGTCTTTTCTAGCAAACCCTTCCTCCTTCCCTCTTCTATCGTTCTCTTCCTTTTTGTCCCCAT
>NC_140957.1:77588469-77675969 GCF_014529385.1 Adiantum capillus-veneris
CTTTGGTGCACCATGGTGGGGAGAGTTCTCCAATTCTAATCTTGAGGGCAAGGGATTCTTATAGCCTCATTGAGAGAAGCTTCGACTTTGTGTTTTTTTGCGAGTAGAGTTTTGTTCTCCTTTGCCGCATCCTCAAGCTTACTCAAGCGTTGTTTGAGTGCAGTGTTCTCCCAAACAAGTGCTTGGATCTGAGCCTCTAGGGTCGTGATCCATGCATCTTGGCGAGTGGTGGGATCCTTCTTGGGTGCAGATACCATAGGAAGAGAACTCTTGCGTGTTTTGGGGGTTGGCGTGTTGAAGGAAGACATGGCTCGCGTAAACCTTGAGTTTTATGAGAGTGGTGTGAAAACCCTTGAAGCTCGACAAAAACCTGCGATTGTCCTTGTGGAAGTGGAGGTCAAACCTTGAGAGCTGTGAGAGGGGTGTGAAAACCCTTGAAGCTCGATGAAAACTTGAGGGACTCTGTCCTTATCAAAGTGGAGGCCAAAGTCAAGTGGAGCATCCAACTCTAGGCAGACCACTCGTAGACAACAGCGCCGTCATGGCAGTACCCTAGTCTAGTGACTATGGAAGCAAGGGTTGCTGAGAGAGTGGAAGCGAGGGGCATGATTATGCAGAGGCTGTTGTGCTAGTGTGGTTTGCAAGTGCTATTGTTTGCGCTGGTTTGCTAAGAGAGTGGGAGCGAGGATCATGGTTTTGTAGAGGCTAGGGGTGGCTCGAGTTTGTGCAGGGCATGGCAGAGGCTAACACCCCCCATAGGGCAACCCCTCGCCCATAGGGAGACTGAGGGAGGCACGAGGTAGAGACGGAACTAGGGCACGAGATAGAGAGCAAGAGCGAGAGCGAGAACATTAGGAGAAATATAGACTTTGCATGGGCCTTCTAAGGAATCCTAACTTTTAGGGATAAAGGCTAATGTTGTGTAGGGTTAAGGGGACAAGGACATAGAAGAAGGTAGTTTTGAGTAGGCTTTTCTAGCCTTTCTTTAAGACAAATGTAGGATGTGGACGTAAGAGGTTACTTTCTCTCTCTAGCTTTTTGAAGTGAAGGAAGTATAGGGGTGTGGCCACATCAGCAAAAACGTGGTCACTAAGAGCCAAGATCTGCCCTTTTTTTCAAAAAACTCATTTTTGACTTAAAACTCCCTCCCAACATATACATATCCAAAAATCACTTTTTGACTCTTTTTTTTACCTTCAAGTTAGAAAGTCCATTTTTTCAAAATCTTTTTTGCCAAAAAATAAAAAACACTTCGTTCTCTCCCCCTCCTCCTCCCTACTCCCTCCCTCTCCTCTCCCTCCCTACCCCTACCTTCCTCCTCCTACTCCCCAATCTCTCCCTCCCCCCTCCCCCTTCTCTCCTCCCATCTTCCTCCATCTCCCTCCCCCTCTATCTTTTTATCCTTTGCTTCCTCACGCAACAGCTACCATGGTTCTTACGGACATCACCAATTATTTGCTTCCACCACCATGTACTCTGCACACCAAAAGCATACATATTCGCTTGCCCACGGCGTTTGCACCGACGGCCGTATGTGCGGGTGATCAAAGGTCATCACAAAAATGTCGTGCCGTCCGTGAGACGAATGTTGATATTTGGGTGGACAACCATTTGTACCCTTACGATCCTATAAGCCGCTTCCATCCATCCTTTAATAGACTTTTGACATTTCAATATCTTGGGAGGGGAGAAGTAGGCTTGTAAGGCTATTGCAAGCGGTTTTGTATCGGTGCAGGTGCTTCTTTGCATATGTGGATGCACGAATGTCAAGCTCTTAAGCTCAAGAAGGCGGCATTACAACATAGTATTGCTCTTCGGAGAGGGAGGTTGAAACTATTCAACAACAAATGCAAGAAAAGGATACCCACATTATGAAGCTTGCCAACACGATTACATATTTGAAGGAAACACCCCTTGGTGCAAGGGAACGCAAACGCACGTATTTATCCATTGAAACCCTTACACATTCGGGTGGAGCACGAAAACGACGAGTGACAAGCACAAGGTGATTTGATCTTTACTTGCATGATACATTCTTACTTCACACTATTTTTTAACATTTATCTTATTCGTTGCTAGAAACTTCCTCCAGGAGGCATGCGGTGGAACAAGCCAAGATGATCGATTCAACCTGCTCACTAGTTGTCTCAATACCCATGATGTGATATCTATCTTACAATCACCTGAAGGGAATCACATTAAGTATGCAGTCACCAAGGACCTTATAAACAAATTGAGAAATATGTTAGTGAAGATGACGTGCAACAAGCTTGTGATGAGGTTGGGATCAACACCAAAGCCTACCAGTCTATTTTTCAACTCCTAAAGGATGATTTAAAAGAAAGTGGCATAGCGGAAAACCTATTTCCCGTTCTGCACAAGGTCAACCTTGCAAGGAAGGCCACAGACGAAGACATGTTCTCCCGCATTGGGGCATACCAACACATTTAGGACACAATGCGAACTTCGCTTTACGCTTCGTGCACAACAAAGGCAAGGGGAAAAGATAAGGAACACTCCGTAAGACCTTTGGATAAGGGCTTCCCTTACACAATGTGGAAAAATATTTCTGTGGATCTTAAAAGGATTAAGAGTTGCGTCTATTCTCCAAATTCATTTGGCATTTGGGATTATCCATGTGTTTTAAGTTTGGTGATTCTGGACATAGGGATTTAAATTTAGATCAAATATTAACATTTTTGGTATCCTAGGGGTCAGACAAGGCCAGAAAATGCCAAAAAAAGAGTGGCCACAAGGACGTGCAGATGGCCCATCCAGCAGTTTTGGTTTGCTCACCTGCGTGCCCTTATGGCCACCCTTTTGTTTGCATTTTCTAGCCTTGTTTTCCCCCTAGGATACCCAAAATGTTAATATTTAGTGAAATCAAATGTTTATGCAACATGATACTATAGATTTTCATACTGTCCAATGTGATTTTGCCTTTTGGTGTAGGGAACTATTTAGTTGAGTTGAGGGAAGTACTAATGTGTATGAAAAGTGAAATTTTAGGTTCATCTCACCATTTTCAGGGTCCTGGAGTGCAGCAATGGCCAAAATATGCAAAAAAAAGGTGGCCACAAGGGCGCACAGGAAAGTCATCGAAAACTGCTGGATGGGCCATTTGCGCACCCTTGTGGCCACCTTTTTTTCTGCATTATATGGTTTTGTATGTCCCCCAGGATACCAAACAATGTTAAGATTTAGTGAAATCAAATCTTTATGCAACATGATAGTATAAATTTCACTTCTTTTCACTCATATGTTTTTTGTATTGTCCCCATAATTAAGGTAAGTTAAAGGGAGTGATCATGTGCATCCCACTTATGCTGATTTATTGCATTGAGTAAAAAAGACACAACTTATTAAACACATCACCAATTTTAGTAATTTACAAGATTGAGAGATCACATTGAAAAGAACGTACAAGATAGAGAGGCAATTCAAAGTATATTTTATTCCTTCCAAAAGTTGATTTTACATCATACATCTGAAGAGCTCATAATTTTCTTGGACATTTCCTGGCATCTATCTTGTGCGTAAGATAACTCCCCAGCCAACCAGGAGGGACTGCGCTCTCTCCTTAGGGTTAATTGAGCCAACGGAAGTGTGTATCCCTATTTAGGCAAGCAATTTGTAACGGAAGCCAGTGCCAAAGGTTGTGCATACAAGGGATCTACGCACTAGAAACACAAGATGTGCAGTTTGAGCAATGGTGCACAAACACAAAACCTTGCTTAGAGCTTTCAACGACCACGCCATAAAATGGCCTTGGGGAGTAAAATCATTATGTACAATGGCAACATTGCAAGGGGGGAGTTGTCCTAGGTAATGCGCAAGGGAAGACTTAGGTCCAAAGACCGTCCAACTGCCACCCGTCCTTTCCACCCAAGCCAATCCTCCCTTGCACCACACCTACAAGCTTTGGATCATAAGAGGGGGGGTTATGCAGTGGAGTAGGCATCCTAGCAACCTCAACCTTGGCTTGCATGGAGTGTAATTCTTCCTCATCCACGTGCAACTGCTCGGCTTCCATGACCTCCGCACACATAACTGCAATAGTATTTGAAACAGAGTCCCCAAGTGGCAAGAGTTTGCTTTCAAGGGCATCTGGCGCACTGTCTAAGGGAAATTGGGCGCTGGTGCATAGCACGCTCAAGCATTCATCCGTGCGCAAATCAAATGCTTTCTCCAAGCCATGCATAAACACATACTCCTCCCCATCCACTACCACTGAGGAGAAGTGACTGATTTCTACCTCTAGGATAGCTTCATCTATCAATGGTAGTGGCACTAGAGTGTCACTAGGGCTAGCCACAACGATGGATTTCTCAACCACCTCCTTGAGCCCCCTTCACGGCAAAGTGCATGTTGTTAGACAAGAGGAACTAGAACCTAGGAGTCCACTTCCCAACCACCCACTATATAGCATGGACCTTGGCCCTTTGCCCTAGTTGGACTCCCTTTCCACACTGTCTAGCCCGGCCTTGCCCTTGTCTAGTCCGGCCTTGCTGGTGTCTTGACATTACTCCCCCCTTAGAAGAGTTTTTGTCCTCAAAAACAAAAGTGGGAAACTTCTTCTTAAGAACATTAATGTTTTCCCAAGTGGAACCTTCCTCAGGTCGATCTTTCCATTTGATTAAGGCTTGTTGAAGTACATGATGACGCGTACATAACTCATGATAATCGAGAACACGTTCAGGTTCATGCGGTAAGGTAGGAGGTTCAATGAAATCTACCAAAATCTGTTGATCAATGACATTGTCGTCCCCATGAAACCGCTTACGTAAACGGCTTACATGAAACACCGGATGAATACGAGAATGTGTAGATGTTGAGATAGGCATGGGACATCCCTCTACACCTCATTTGAGTTGATGTTGACACCTTAGTATATTTGCTGTAAACATAAGAATAAGCCATGTATAGGCATTTGTGCTAGCCGTGTAATATCAAGGCCCTATATAAAGCCTTGTGCTGTACATATAATATAGGCTATGCAATATGATATCCTACTTTTGTGTGTACATCAATTTGTCCCTTTAGTGGTAGTGCATCTTTTATTAAGTGTGTGCAGCTCACTGTGTAACAATGGAGCCTTTCAACTTTGAACCTCCTTGAGCTCCCTTTCCCCTCCCGATCCTTACAACTGGTATCAGAGCTAGTGAGCACCATAATTAGCTTAGCCATCTTCTTCTCATTACATAGACACCCCACTTTCCCGCTTTCTAATAATCACACAGTCGATTAGAATCCAATTAACATCCTTAATCACCCTCCTAAATTGTGAGAAAATTATCCTATTCACTTGGAATTACGCCGATCGGAATCCACGGATGTGAATATCGGAGAGGCATTTTGTCTTGCAACTTCCGATCAAGAAAAGGAGCAATCTAAGCCAAGGCAAGGAGACGAGACTGAGCAAATTAGAGCCACGACACTCTTCACGCATTGCATCAAAGTCTGAAGCCGGGCACCAGTGAAATCAGGTAGCGAGTAAAAGCGCTATAAGGTGTATTCAATAGAAATTGTGCTGCATGAGGGAGCTTGACAGTGCTACAGGAGGAAATCACTGATCTTGTGAGCTTGATTGCTTCACACACACACACACACACACTCAATTGCAGTAGATAGTGGGCAGCAAGACCGAGCTGAGAGAGCACACAAATTGAATTGAAGCTTGGAGATTGGAGCAGATTGGATAGCGCTACTTCATTGGGGCAGACCGAATTGAGCAAGACATGATTGCTTTACACACACAAACTGCAGCGCTAGCCTCACTCAATGCAATTCAAAGCTCTGCTGCAGCGCTATCTTCATAATACACACACACAAACACACACACACACACACACGAGCTCATCATCAGCATGTTCAACAAAATCCCGATCAGCCCACAAGGATGCAATCACAACAGCAAAGCGCTCCTAATTAGCTCCTCGATTTTCGAAATGGCTTAAGCTTGCACTCCCAAGCATTTCGACGGGTTCTGCTCGTTCTTGGCAATCGACAGATTTCGGAAGATTTCATTTTTATTTTTATTTTTATTTTGTAACCTTTTATGATATATAAGCCCTTGTACCCACGCCTTGGCTCACTTATCCCTTTAAGCAGCATGTCCCACATGCATTGCGTATTGCACAATTATAAATCATTTGCAAGCGTAGCACCATAGGATCCTCATCTCGTGGTGGCTCGACAACATCGACAAAACTCTCCGCAACACATAGCAACAAGCAACAACAAGCAACAACTTTTTTGTACAAGGTTTTTTTAAAAGCTTTTGTAAATTCCCTACAAGCAACTAGTGCAAAGCAAATAATCAAAGCTCTCCCTCGACTTCAGGGCTAAACCTTCTTTGTTTGTGAAGAGGAACTTTGCAAATCCTACTTGCAAAGAGTGACTTCGCAAGTTAAGCATAATCCGACATTCATATTACCTCCTGTAAAGGGCAAGACACTGCCATAGAGATAGTATCTCTATTGGTAAGACCGAGACCCTCTGCGTTTGGAACCACTTTGCATCATGGGAGAGAAAGGGATTGAAAAATTCAATGGAGATGGTTTCCACACTTGGTAGACCAAGCTGCGAGGATATCTTATGAAAAAGCAACTATGGTCTGTTGTAAAACCGAAAATAAGCGAACCATCCACTTTTGTTGAAGGCACTCTCACTAGAGCCCAAATCGCATAGGCACAAGCTAAAGATGAACAGGCACTCGACATAATTATCACATCACTGCATGATAATTATGTGCATTTTACAGATAGTTGTACCACTGCAATCCAAGCATGGGATATTTTGGAACATAACTTCAGTGCTAAACAAAAGCAAAGTAAGATTAGCTTAAAGAAAAAACTTTACAAACTTACTATGCTCCAAGGGGAGGATGTTTCAAGCCTCGTTAATAGACTAATGAGCATAATCACGCAGCTCACTTACATTCAGTGCCAAGTCCCAGAAGAAGATCAAGTCGTTGTGCTGCTAAGTGCTCTACCTGAAAGTTTTGACAACATAGTAACAGTCTTAGAGCAAAAGGAACCCATTCCTTCTCTGCAATATGTTACAGGGGCAATCCATGAAGAAGAAAAGAAAAATAAGAAGAAATATGAATCACTGGGAGGAGCTTATTTCACGTCATCATCATCATCATCATCTAGGGCGTCATCATCATCACCTAGATTAAATAACAAGAAGTGTTATGAATGTGGAAAACCTGGACACTTCTCCAAAGACTGCTACAAGAACAAATATTGTAGCAATTGCGGCATCAAAGGTCATCCACCATCAAAGTGCCAAGGAAGCAACAAAAATAGAGTCAATCTTGCAGAAGAAAAGGACGGAGATACAGCTGAATAGGAAGAGAATTGTCTCCATGTGTGTGCCGCCCCCAACTACTTTTGCGAATATACTGATGTACTGTAAAATGGATAGTCTTCCACCTTTTCTATTTAAGGGGAGGACTTCTTAGTCTGTGTGACACCATGTAATGAGAACACTCAGTCTATGTGACTATAGTCTGTGCGACTACCTCGGTCTGTGTGACCATTAGCCTGTGTGGCCTTAGGTCTCGATTCAGCTTCATTCAGTATAGTCCATGCCTAAGGGGAGGCTTGTTGAGATAGGCATGGGACATCCCTCTACACCTCATTTGAGTTGATGTTGACACCTTAGTATATTTGCTGTAAACATAAGAATAAGCCATGTATAGGCATTTGTGCTAGCCGTGTAATATCAAGGCCCTATATAAAGCCTTGTGCTGTACATATAATATAGGCTATGCAATATGATATCCTACTTTTGTGTGTACATCAATTTGTCCCTTTAGTGGTAGTGCATCTTTTATTAAGTGTGTGCAGCTCACTGTGTAGCAATGGAGCCTTTCAACTTTGAACCTCCTTGAGCTCCCTTTCCCCTCCCGATCCTTACAGTAGGTAGAAATAATTTGTAGGCACGATCACCTACTCGCTTGAGTATTTTGAAAGACCACAATATCGGGGAGATAATTTAGGCTTTGGCCCAGTTTTCAGATTTTTTGAATGTTTTGGCACACGTAAAAATACTTCCTCCGCTTCCTCGAAGGTAACTTGCCGACTTTTCTCATCAGCATACTTCTTATACCGATCCTGCGCTTGTCGGACATTCTGACGAGTGAGTTTCAACATATCCATGTGGTCTTGGAAAAAATCCTTACCCTCTTGGAGATTTTCGGTTGTTAACCCCACCATAACAGGTGACCTAGGTTGAAACCCATATATGAGCATGAAAGGACTAAATCCAGTTGTGACATGCTTAGCATTGTTGTAGGCAAACTCGAGAATAGGTAAGTATCTTCCCAGTCTGACTGTTCTTTGCTGACGTATGCTCTTAGCATATCCTCTAGCACTTGGTTAACCCCGTTCAGTCTGACCATCTGTTTCTGGATGATCGGTTGTACTAAGGTTCAGTTGTGTACCCAATCGTTTAAACACAGCCCTCCAAAAGTGATTGTTAAACTTGGGATCACGATCATTGACAGTGTTACTTGGCAAACCATACAGCTTGTATAGGTTGTCCACAAATAACTTGGCTAATTCTGGTGTCTTAACCGTTGATTTGATTGAAATAAACTTACATAGTTTAGTCAACCTGTCTACGACCACCCATACCAAGTTATGACCTCGTACATTGGTTGGTAAACCCACAATAAAGTCCATAGAGATACTTTCCCATTTTCCATTGGGAATATCCAAAGGATGTAAGAGTCCTCCTGCTTTCAGGTGCTCTGCTTTGTTAACTTGACATTTTTGGCAATGCAAGACATAAGCTTGAACAAAGCCATGTATACATGGCCAGTAAAACTGTCGTCATATGAGAGCATAAGTTTTTTTAATACCCGGGTGCCCTGCACTTGGACTATCATCACATTCATAAAGAATTTGGTGCCGAATGTCTATGTCCGTCGGTACACAAACTCTCCCCTTGTGGAGTAGGTACCCATTGTCGATGGTGAAATGCTTCCATCGCTGTAGTTCATCACTGAATAAAGGAGAACTAGGGGTGGAGGTTAACGCTACACTACTATCATTGGAGTGAAAAGGATCCCTCATTTAAACATGGGTCCATACTTTGGAATATGCTTCATCATGCTCATATTTTTCTTTGAGAGAATCCAAAAATTTACTACGAAGTTCCGGGAACAAGAGAGAATTGATCTCCGGCATACGACTTAGAGCGTCAGCCACCACATTATATCGACCTTTACGATACCTGAGCTTGGCGTCATATTCTTGAAGAATCTTGGCCCACTGGCTTTTCGACCCTTCAAATCCGATTGTTGTGTAAAACATTTAATGCTTTCATGGTCAAACACAATCTCAAACTGAGCACCATACAGATAATGCCGCCATGTTTTTAAGGCAGACACTATTGCATAGAGTTTGCGCTCATAAGCAAAGTAGTTCTGCTGAGCTGCATCAAGCTTCTTGCTTTCAAATGCAATTGGCTGTCCGTCTTGTAACAGGACTGCTCCAATAACACGGTCACTGGCATCCGTTTCCAAAATGAATGGTTTCAAAGGATCTAAAATGGCTAGTATGGGAGCTGTAGCTAATGCATCCTTGAGCGTGTTGAAATTGTGTTGTTGAGCGGGTTTCCACTGAAAAGCTTTGACTTTGCCTTTCAGTTGATCCGTCATGGGAACAACAATATTAGCATAGTTTCTAACAAACCTTCGGTAAAAAACCTGCAAATCTCAAAAAAACTTATAACTCTTCTAGATTTTTAGGAGAAGGCCATTGTTAACCCTCACAGCTCACGGACGTTCTAACCTACGGCGAACATTGTATTATTTATTTGGTAGAGTCAGGTACCGGGCTTATCAGTCCAATAGGAAAAGGGTAAGAGTGATCGCCAATGAGAGGTGCACTCTAACTGGAACATTCAAGGGATTAGTTGGCTAAGCATGGGCGCCCAAGTGTGAATGGGGCTAGCTCATATAAAAGTCAACTAAACCTAAAATTCACTCATTCTCTCATTTGTGCAATTGAAGAGTGCTCTTGCTCCATCTCCTTCTTCTTCTTCTTCATCTCTTTGTGTGTGTGTGAGAGAGAGAGAGAGTGAGAGAGGGAGAGAGAGGGAGTGTGTGGGCGATCGAGCATTATGAAGGCACCATGACGGTGAAGCGGTTGAGCGTGGCGTAGCGGCGCGAAAAATGTGCGCGTATGTCGCACGTGTCAATGCAAGGAACTTGCCGATACACCGTGTGCGAACTACAAATGGATCCAAGCACACAACAAGCGAAGGCACGACGGTGGTGAAGCGGTTGACCGCGGCGTAGCGGCGTCTCCTTCTTCTTCGCGGCGAGGAATCCTCCACGAAGCAAGCATAGAGCGGTGAGTGACACACCATCACCTTCTTTGAGCTTACTAGTTTAGGCTTTTTGTGTGCTTGGAGCCATTTGTGGCTCGCACACGGTGTATCGGCAAGTTACTTGCATTGACACATGCGGCATATGCGCACATTTGTACAGCTGAGCTTATGCAGCTCATTTTTTATAAATAGATCAAGTTTTTTTGTGTCACTCATTGTCTCATTTTCTCTCTAACATTGAATGTGTTGAACATTCCTCAACGCCGCATGCTTCTCTCTTATCTCTTCCACCAATGGCTACTTCCAAACAAGCAAATGTTGCTAGTGAGTTACAAAAAATATTAAAGGAATTTCAAGATGTTTTTCCTAATGATTTGCCACCAGGATTACCGCCGAAACGATCGTTGCAACATAGCATCGATGTGGTTGCAGGCTGTAAACCTGTCAGTAAACCGCCCTACCGTCTGAGTTATTCTGAAGCTGGTGCGGTGGAGTATCAGCTTTTGACTACCTTATCAGAGGGTTTATACAACCCAGTTCTTCACCATGGGCTTCTCCTATCCTATTAGTGAAGAAAAAAGACGGCAATGTGCGCATGTGCGTAGACTACCGTGGTTTAAATTCGGTTACGATTAAGAACAAGTACCCATTGCCACGAGTGGATGAGTTGTTCGACAAAATCACTCATGCTCTCATTTTTAAGAAAATAAACTTGCGGTCAGGTTATCACCAAGTCCGTATTCGACTGGCTGATATACCCAAAACGGCATTCCGAACAAGGTTTGGACACTACAAGTTCTTGGTGATGCCCTTTGTGTTAACCAATGCGCCCACAACATTCGTGACACTTATGGATAGTGTCTTGAAGCCATACTTGGGCAAGTTTGTCATCATTTTCCTTGATGAAATTCTAGTCTACAGTGCTTCTGAATAAGAACACTTACAACATCTGAGGTAGGTGTTGGAGTTGTTACGAACAAACAAATTATACGCCAAGGAATCTAAGTGTGATTTTCGGAAAGAAGAAATTCACTATCTAGGGCATGTTATTTCAGCTAATGGGCTATATATTGATCAATCCAAAGTGGATAGAATTTGGCAATGGCTGTGCGTGTATGTCACACGTGTCAATGCAAGGAACTTGCCGATACACCGTGTGCGAGCCACAAATGGCTCCAAGCACACAACAAGCCTAAACTAGTAAGCTCAAAGAAGGCGATGGTGTGTCACTCATTGCTCTACGCTTGCTTCGTGGAGGATTCCTCACCGCAAAGAGGAAGGAGACGCCGCTACGCCGCGCTCAATCGCTTCACCACCATCATGCCTTCGTAATGCTCGATTGCCGACACACTCCCTCTCTCTCCCTCTCGCACTCTCTCTCTCTCACACACACACACAAAGAGATGAAGAAGAAGAAGAAGGAGATGGAGCAAGAGCACTCTTCAATTGCACAAATGAGAGAATGAGTGAATTTTAGGTTTAGTTGACTTTTATATGAGCTCGCCCCATTCACACTTGGGCACCCATGCTTAGCCAACTAATCCCTTGAATGTTCCAATTAGAGTGCGTCTCTCATCGGCGATCACTCTTACCCTTTTCCTATTGGACTGACAAGCCCGGTACCTGACTCTACCAAATAAATAATACAATGTCCGCCGTAGGTTAGAACGTCCGTGAGCCATGAGGGTTAACATGCCCCCCTTTCTGATGTAGATTCCGTCCTCGGAATCTATTGAGTTGAAACTTGTTATGTCCATGTTGTAGAGCATCTGGATTTGAATCTGCAAGGCAAAGTCACTGTTTCAGCAAGCGGAATTATATGGCCATAAATCATGAGGGAAATGTAAAGTACATGTGGAAATGAGTAAATGCAAGATTTATGAAATGTTAGACTGCCATTAAGGACAAATAAATCGCACTTTGAGTAAATTAATTAATCAAGAGTTTTGGGCTTATATGCGAGTCTACCAATTAGTTAGCTATGACTAAGGTTAAAACAACTACTCTAGTACTAGCTAAGCTAAGAAGATTATCTAAATGCAAGATTCCCTAATTGTGCTTTTCAGCTTTGATTAGCCAACTAGCTCTCACAACTGCAAACAAAAGCTTGAAATGTTAACTGTAAGCTCGATGGAAGTCTTTTAAATGTCATTCATTTTTTTGTTTTTTTCTTTTTTTCTTTTTTACTTTGGTTCACAATCATTTGACGTGTGTGCTTATTTTGTATGTCCAGGGCTTTTTGCTTCTCAAAGAAAAGCGCCCACACTGGGAACCTCTAGGGCTCTAGTACCATAGACAATACATGTGAGTGAAGTACCAAATCAAGCAAGGATTTCTCTTCCAGCATTAGATTTTTCATTTGTTGCACTTATGTTTTTTGCTTCCATTTCCTTTGTATTCTCACTAGTGTTTTTTTGTTTAAGTGAGCAAGCTTCTCTATGCCTTAAACATTCCTAAGGTCTCAAATACTCAAATAATTTTATTAGCTAGGCCTAGTGGTCAAGTAAATGAGTTAACCTAAAGTCACGGTCTCCTAATCTCAAGGCTCATCCATAAGATTAAACTCTAGTTCCATCAACTTAAGCAAAGACAAATTTATACATCTATAATGGCAGATAACAAACATAACTATTGCACTCAAACAAACCATGAAAAATCATTATTAGCAATTATACATTTCCACCAACATGAATCATGGAAAGTAGTACACCTGGAGGTATGGAGTTGCTCATTTCGTCGAAGCAGATGTCCTCAGCCATGTGGATGGAGATCCATATAAGTCCTACCTAACACATCCAAAAAATAAGCACTATACCTCTAGGAGGCATGTCAGTGTAAAAAAATTAAATCTCCTAGAAAACAAACTCAAAACACAATCCAGACTCCTAACCTACCTATATGTCATCCCTTTTAGAATCAAGGAAAGAGGATATTATATAAACCGGGTGGCCACCCTAAGGCTAGGCCTCTATCCTCATCATCTAGATAAACGAAATCATTTTCCGTGAGGCCATAGTCTTCCTCGGTCTCTATTATTTCTTCTTCATCATCCTCTTGCACAAGCTTGTTAATCAAGAACCTCGCGATGCGTGGATACTCATCCCGTGCAAAAGAATAAGCATGTGCCACCAGAGAAACATTCGCTACTGGGTAGGGATCACTAGTTATCTATAGACGTATCAGCCATTCTAACTCATCAAAATTTCGCTCATGTGCAAGTCTCTCTACCAAATCCCATTCGCAAGAAAGTACAGGGTAGCAGATGTGAAACACTTGAGAAAAAGAAAAAGGTTACCTTTCATAAAAAATAGAAGCGCATGCCTCTAGTGAACTAGCCATCTCTGAGAATACAGATAGATTTGGTTAGGTCTTTAAAACATGAGTTGTTTTTGTGTGTTGCTTGATGTGACATGGTGAATTTAGACTTATGCGTAGGATCTGATAGGGTGCTCTTTTGTTGCTAGTTGCTCTTGCTCTTTTTTCTTTTTCTTTTTTTAAATTTTTTTTGTTTGTTTGCTAGAACTAGTATAAGGCTTTATATATACATTCCCTAGGATTGGAGATTGAGAGGTCAGGGAGGAAGGTTGAGAGGGAAGCAAGTGAATGATGGATGTCAGCAAACACTCCTCCCTTCCTTGGGTAGATCATACCTTTTGGAATGATGTCGTCACCTTTTGAAACCAATTGTTCTAAGTTGTTATGGGTGAAGGCTTTAACCAATAGTTTTCGATCGCCCTATGTGTTTCATCTAGTTGCAAGGGTGGTAAGGTACTCTCCCATGATTTTATTTTCAACATTGTTGTAGGTGGTGAACGTACAACGGGAGGTGCAAACTCTTTCTTGCTTGTATGGATATGTACAATGGTGGGTAGAGGTTGTGTCGAAGCTTCTATTTGCGTATAAGAACTACATGAAGAGCAAGAAGCTTCATTTGATTTCTCTGTTCCTGAGCTAGGTGGAACAAATCGTTCTTTCTTTGGTACTCAAACAAGCTCTAGAGCGGGTGTGTAACATTCCGTGATTTTTTCCTTTCCACGATTTTCAATTTGTTTTGGACCCACAGGATTGGGTTTACATGGGCCAGGTGACAGGTAAGAGTACAATTTACGTTTGGGCACCCAGATTTGATCATTTCCTTCATAGTATCCTTGGGCTTCCAATAGTCGTTTTGAATCCAACGCAATGTTTCTTTACATTTCTTAAAGTGAGGGAGGCGTTTCTTACGAGGCTTCCGTTTTCTAGCATCAGCCATGGTTACCAAAGAAGCTTTAGGGACCCACTTGTATGTTCTCTTTGTTATATTAGGATGGTTCTTGTGTGTCTCAAGCTTTCTTTCAACTACATCAGTTGAAGCTCTAGAGAGTTGGGCTATGGGGACGTATGGTTCAACCTCCTGGACATGCAATGTCTTGGGTTTTATTTCCTTAGGCAATATCTCAAGGACTATGGCTTGAGTGGTAGGGATAAGAGTTGGTTTTTGCGTTGTGACACCCCCAGTTCCCCAATCAATAGTGCATTTGGTGGCTATCATCCACATGTGTCCTAGGTTTATATTACCCTCCATAGTTCCAGTAGGCATGACCAAAAAGTCTTGAGCTACAACCCCATTGTCATAACTGACAGAAGTGTGCCAGATTCCAAAAACCGTAGTTTTTTTCTTGTTGACACCCTTGACTTGGATAATACTCTCAGATAGAGGTGGCTTCCCTAACTGACACCACACCCCATATGATAGCAGATTATATTTAGCACCCGTGTCCAATAAGGCATTATATAGAACTTTTTCATAGGCACTATTTAACTCAATAGGGTATCGTAGAGGTGTGTCAGAGTCCAACCAATCCTCGTCGATTTCAACGTGGAATGCATGTGTGACTCCAAGGTTAGCCTCTCGTTTTTGTCTTATACGTTGTTGTCGCTCCTTAGCCTCAGCTTGAGCTTGTATCTTCTTCAATTCTATTTGTGCCTTGGCTGCCTTTTTTGTATGGATGGCACGCAACTCCTCTTGGCTTAAAGGATCATAGTATCTTTTAAATTTTCTCCCATTGAGGAGTCCAATGGTTTCAACTCCATCAAGAGTCTCCACACGAATGGTTCCTTGTGGGGTGATCTCACATACTCTATATGGTCCTTTTCCCGCATATTTCAACTTTTTCTTTTCGTTACGCACTCCATACATAAGGACTTTATCACCAACATTGATATCTTTGTTCTTTAGATGGCGGTCAAACCATTTCTTCCTCCTATCTTTCTCCACAAGTGCATTTTGCACAGCTAATTGCCTCTCTTCATCTAGCCTTTCAAGGATATATAATCGCTCAACTAAGGGGTTACCATCCCAACCTTCTTGAGAAGCTACTCGAAGACTAGGAACAACAAACTCCCATGGCATAACCGCTTCTTGGCCATACACCATCTTGAATGGTGTGCAATTAATGGCAACTTTATACGCAATACGATAAGCCCATAAAGCTGAAGTTAACTTTAAATCCCAATCTGTGCGATGAGCTTCCACCGTTTTGGTCAAGATAGAGATTAAGGTTTTATTGGTGCTCTCAGCTTGGCCATTTGCTTGCGGATAATAAGGTGTGGACTTATGGTGAGCTATCATGAAGTTAGTAGTGAGTTCTTTGATTACTCCATTTATGAAATGAGTACCATTGTCACTCACAATTTCAAAGGGACAACCAAATCTTGTAATAATGTTCTCAAAGAGAAACTTGGCAGTTGACCTTGCATCGGCCTTACGTGTCGCCCTGGCTTCCGCCCACTTTGTCACATAGTCAGTGGCAACGATAATATATCGAGATTGAGTGCTACGAGCTGCCGGACTAATTGGGCCTACAAAGTCTAAACCCCATTTTTCAAATGGTCGAGTCACTTTAACAGGATGTAAGGGCATCCTATCCTTTTGTTGTGTGATCTTGTAACGTTGGCATTCATCACATCCTTTTGCAAAAAGTGATACATCCTTAAATAAGGTTGGCCACCAATAGCCTGATTGCAACACCTTTCTAGCTGTTAGTTCCCCTGAGAAATTTCCTCCGGCTATACCCATGTGGGCTTCTTGCAGTATGTATAAATACTCATCCTCACGGGCACAACGTCTAAGAATATCATCCTTCCCTAGCCTGTAGAGAGTTCCCGCAATGAGAGAGTAAGGTTCACATTCTTTTAACAGTTTTCAAGCTATGTCTTTACGAAGCTCTTTGGGTGGAAAACCATTAACTAGAAAGTTCACAATCTTCTCACTCCATTCAGGTATGGTTTCGACTAGGAATAGAGAAGTATCAGGCAATTCATCATTGACTCCAGTAGGGGCTTCACCATTGGGTATGCGAGACAAATGATCAGCCATGACATGTCTTTTACCAGGTCTCACCACAATGGTAAAATCAAACTCAAGGAGAATTAACAACCATCGTGTAATTCTTCCCATGGAACAAGGTTTATTTACTAGATACAACAAGGCTTGATGATCAACATAGAACACAAACTTGTTGGCCAGAAGGTAGTAGCGAAATTTCTTCACTGCATAAATCATACCTAAACCTTCTCGCTCTGTAGTGGTGTAGTTTCTTTCGGCATCATTCAACTGACGACTTGCAAAGCTAATGGGGTAGTCCAGTTTATGTTCTCCTGGTTGAGCTAGAACACACCCAATAGCAAATTTCGATGCATCAATATGCACATGAAAAATTACATTCCAATCGGGAACTCATAGAATAGGAGCGCTAGTCAAGGTCTTGTTCAATGACTCATAAGAATGGTCACACTCCGCAGTCCATTGGAACTCAATAAGAATCTTGTACAAAGGATGAGCTATCTCGGCAAAGTTTAAAATAAACTGTCGGCAATAACCAACATGGCCCATGAACCTTTGAACTCCTTTATAGTTTGTAGGTGGTGGAAATTCAGCAATGGCTTTAATTTTTCTCTCATCTGTGGAAATCCCATTTTTGGACACTATATGCCCTAAAATGACTCCATGTTTAACCCAAAATTGGCATTTGAAAGGGTTTAAGGAGATGCGATACAATCTACACTTCTCAAACACTTTTCGTAAGCATGATAGATGTTATTTCCAAGAGGAATAAACACAAAGGTCATCTAAGAAAGCTTCACAAAACTCCCTCAAATATTCTCTAAAAGCAGTGTTTATTAATCTTTGAAAGGTAGCAGGGGCATTGGTTAAACCGAATGCGAACACGAAATGCGAACACTCCAAATTCGGTTATAAAGGCTGTTTTAGCTTGGTCCTCCAGCACAATTGTGATTTGATTGTAGCCAGAGTACCCATCTAAAAAGCTATAAGATTCCTTCCCTACAACTCTTTCAAGCACGTGTTTTGAATATGGCAAGGGGTAATGGTCCCTCCTAGTGGCAGCATTGACCTTCTTGAGATCCACACACACTCTGAGTTTTCCATTCTTCTTTGGCACAATCACTATTGGAGACACCCATTCTGAGTGCTCAATAGGGTATATGAATCCGCATTCCACAAGCTTTTCAATCTCTTCTTGAACGATCTTTGCATATTTAGGATTCATTGGGGAGGGTCGTTGCTGAACTGGTTTAGCCATGCTATTCATGGGAATTGTGTGCTGCACCACGGAAGGTGGAACACCTTTCATATCATGATATGTCCAAGAAAATATATCCCTGAATTCCTTGAGAAGTTCTTTAAGTACACACTCCTCAGTCGCTGTCAGATCTTGGGCAATGAAGACAGGTTTAGACTCTTCTCCTGGGTCTGCTAACTCTATTTCCTTAACTATCGCTAGACCATCATAGACTCCAATGCTCCCATCGATAGGTTTTCTTTGAGCCTTTGTATACACAAACTTACGTTCCTCTGTGGTATAGGATTTGAAATGTTCAGGTGCAGGGTGTAAGTCTGTGGGGTCCTGTTGTTCTGTGGATTGTGATTTAACTTCTGATTCCTTTTGTTGTTGAGCTAACTCTCAATTTTGTTGTCTCCTTACGGTATGGCTCAACTTTGGCTTATTTGTAGCCTCTAGTTGTGCGATGTCAATGGGTTGTGGACTACACCACATAACGCTTTGAAGGTATTCACCCCAGTTATCTACCAACTTTCGATGAGCATCACATGCCCCTATATAATTAAGCCATTCTTCGGTAGATTTCTTTTCATTTATTCTAGCACGCACATTTGCTCGATATCGTCGCCTCTTATATCTCTTACTCTTCTTGTTTAATTCTCGTGAAGACTCACTAGATGAATCACTACTTGTGTCTTCTGCTCCCTTGGATAGATTATCATCTAGGTTACCACTGGGCCCTGAATGGTTTGTCCCCACATTTGCACTAAGATTTAACTCAGATTCTTCGTCCTGAGAGTCAATTTCAATTGATGATTCTGACCCCAAATCGTGTGGGCTATAGTCTTGTGAGGCGCTACTGGTTTCAATGCCAGTCAAACTTTCATCTTGTAGATCATCAGAAGCTATATGCATTGCTTCTAGCATATTAAAGGGTACAAGTGGTGGTATTTCATCCCCCTCAGGTGTTACCCAGGTCGTCCCACTATTTCCCCAAGTGTCTATGGTTGCTGCTAGGTGGACCCAATCCACATTGTCCGACTCAGTCATCCCAGGTAGTACATCCATATAAGGAGAATCTTCCCCAACATCAGTGTCCGCTTTACACGTGTAACAATACTGCAATGGGGCTGAGTGAAATGTGGTGTCAGATCTATGATCAATTATAAACCTGTTTCTTAGAGGATGTGCTCGACCGGTCACAAGATCCACTCGAATGACAGAATCTTGGAACTGCAAGTAGACATGGTTTTTAGACCAGTCAAGCACCATTTTTGGTTCCCTCATGAAAGGATGTCCTAAGATCATCTCCAATGCCATAGTGTGTTTGGAGAAATCCATAACAATAAAGGTAATTCTTATTTTATGTCCAAAGACCTTGATCTTGAGATCTTCTAACATCCCAATAGGTTTAACAATAGACCCATTGGCCATCTTCACTACTATGGTTGTGGTCGCAAGGTGAGGTCTTCCCATAGTTTCCCAGCAATTTTTAGTCACAATGCTAACCCCAGCGCCACCATCAAGGATTCCCTTCATAGTTAATCCCTTAGTAGTGATTGGTATAGTCGCATTGGATTCATCACCCTCAAATTATTGCCCCAACTTGTTAACAGGTATTTCTATAACAAGGTTCTCATCTAGGTTGGGTTGTGGATCTATGTGTTCCTCCTCTATTGGCATCTCCCCAGCTCCATCCATCTGTGCAAATTGTGGTAGCCCAAACTTTAGTTCTCCATTGAGGAAGGCTCGAAGGGCTGAGACTAGCTCGGGATCTTTATATAGTTTGGACATGATGGTGGTTCTAACTTCTGAAGACATGAAATCCATCAATTTGGCAATGTTTAACGGCACCTTTTGGCCTTGAGTCCCTTGACATGGGGAAGATGGGATCTCCATTTCTTCGATAGGATCAGGTAGTCCCTCTGTAAACATTCTTTCCATCAAGAAGTGAGTACGCCCACTTTCCCATGACTTTAAGTCACTTTCTTCTTAAATGACACTAGGTATGTCCAAGGGTCTATGGAGTTGGTGAGGTTGTTGTTGCGTAGGGAACACGGTGTCTGTAATCTGGATCTTCCTAGGTGCTGGTTCTAGATCCCTTTGGGTATCTTCTACCAAACTCCTTAATTGCTTGACTCGCTCAATCTCCTCTGTAGGGTTTGGGTAAGTTCCTATCTTCTTTTTGGATCCTGGCCATTGTGGCTCATGAAGATCTTCCTTGTTGGTTTCTATGTTAGTGGTCATTTTGGTCTCCATGGTTTCACCTGAATCAGAATCTTCTTCAGCGTCGTTCATATATACGGGGTCGTCACGAGTCCCTATGTTGGTCTTTGAACTGGGGTCTGACTTCGTTGCTTTTTGCGATCTCTTTCTTCGTGTTTTCTTCTTTTTCTGAGATTGGGCAATTGATGCCGTGTCTCTTTCCTCAAGAATATAATTTTGTTTTTGGAGCATTGATCGTGTGAGTACGTTTACTGATACCACGGGTGCACTTGGTGATGGCTCCTCGATAACTTCAATCAAGTTTAATGGCGTGATCTTCGGTGCATTTGGATTATTTGGACATTGGGCAATCAAATGATCTATGCCACATCGATTACACATGAGTATCGGCATTTTAGACGTGCTCGCTTGATTGGTTTGCATAAGTGTGGCATTCTTTTGTAGCCTAATAGGACACTCAGCTACAAGATGTGGACCTCCACACTCATAGCATTGAAGAGGTGGTCTCTTAGCAGTGTAATTGATATTTTGGCCTCTTGCCGCAAGAGCAGCTACTTGATATACAGGTTTGACTTGTCCCCAATAGTCCTCCATGTAGTATTGTGGACTTTCTTCAAGCACATCCATCCCATAGGCAATATTAGGATCTATATCTTCCTCACAGCCTTCCAAACAAGCAATAGATGACTCACAACCCACTTGATTCACAGAAGTGCTTCTCGGATGTGGTGGTTGCGGTCCTAGCACTGGAGGTGGTAAGGGTGTTGTTTGAACAACATTTCGGGCCCTAGGGACCATGTGTTGTGCTGTTTGTTCAAGAGGTGGGGCCGGCATCAATGTAGGCACTTGAGGTGTGTCTGTCCATGCTAAGGTTGGTCTACTGGCCATCACGTGCTTAAATACTATGCAATCCTTAGCTTGATGACCATACCTTCCACATGCATTGCAGTTACCATTGAATTTTACTCTAAAAGTAGGGCATTCACTGGTACTATGTGGTCCATAGCATATTGAGCACCATTGTTGCTCCCTTCTTGGATACATATGATTGTTTTGCGGAGCACGATTGTCTCTAAGACTCTCTTGAATAGCCTTGGTGAGATCTGCTAAAGTCATCTCAGATATCTTTGGCTCCTTAGCAATAGGCTTTAGGGTCATTGACTGATGCCCTGATGCTTGCGAGCTAATATATTTAGGCTCAACAGACACTCTTTCTCCTTGAATCATTAAATTATCCTCCAATTGGATCGCATTGGTGGTGACTGCTTCCCAAGTGGTGATACCTCTAATGACTAGGCCATTGTAGATATCCTCATGCCGTAATCCCCTAATGAATCTATCAAGCAATTGGTTATTGTTGAAGCGCTCATTTGGATTACAACGAGAATTCAAATGCTTCAAGCGACTTATAAAGTCTCTCACTGACTCTCCTTCCTCTCGTTGGGCTTTCTGGAGCTTCAAGCGACTTATAAAGTCTCTCACTTATAACGAGAATTCAAATGCTTCAAGCGACTTATAAAGTCTCTCACTTCCTCTCCTTCCTCTCGTTGAGAGGCTACACCCCAAAGCACTCCCTCTCGTATGTATTCTTTTAAGAACAGTCTCCTAAGAGTAGGGTAAATCATTTTTTCTTCCACCCTTAGGTTTCTATACCAATCCCCAGCCTTTCCACTTAAGGTTAGGCTTAAAGCATTGCTCTTATGTAGGTCATGGTGTTCTCCTAGAGAATCGCATATTTGTTCAAACACTTCGATATGCTTTCTCACATCCCCGTCTCCACTAAATTTTTGTGTGAGCTTGGCTATTTGTACTGCCTTACTTCTAGGCTCTCTATCAGGTGTGTTACGCATATTCTCAGCAATAGATCGACCAATAGCTTGAGCAAATGTTGCCAAGTCACCTAAGTGAGAAGGCACCATGGGTGAAGGTGCTCCACAGACTACATGTGGAGTAGGTATTGGCATTGGGCTTGGTGCATAGGAAGCCCTTGGGTTCCACGTTGGGTATGATGTTGTGCCATGTGGTGGTCCATAGTTCATATGGGTGGCCCTAGGCATAGCAGACGTCGGATGTGACATGCTAATGCTAGCCGGTATAGTCCCATGGAAATAAGAACTTGTGTATTGTGGTTATGGAGCATAGGTAGTTGAAACAATGGGAGGGGTAGGGACTACATGAGTATGTGGACCCATAGGTGCATACGATTGGTACGCACTTGTAGGTACTATTGCAGGAATTGAGCTACCATGTAGCGGTGCTTTACTAACAAACGAGGTCCATGGTGTGTTTCTTGGCATGCCCATCATTGGGGTAGGCATGGTATCCATGGTGTCATCCAGGGAAAGATGAGCTAGACTTGGAAAAGTAAAGCTATCACTTGTGGGCTCAGATTGCATTGAGACCCCTGGCGAAACAACATATGGGGATTGATGGTACTCACTAGGGGAGTCTCCATTTGTGATAGAGTGGATTGTTTCCCTTTGCCCGTGTCTAAAAATCGCATAGGACCCGTCGAAGTTATGTTTATTCCTCGATTTTGCCTCTCGAATTGGATAATCCTATGGATGACATTGCAGATCATGTGTTGTTGTTCCTCTAGACTAGTGACACTAGATGTGGATTGTACAACTTCTAACCAACCCACATGGTATGTGTAGCCCATGTATAGGTCGGTCAAAGTCTCCGTGTGTAGGTCATATTCCCAATTTTCATTGATAAATACCCCGTCCAAACTTGGTGTACTAGAGGGTTGCCGTGAGGTGGATGCAATGTTGCTTCCCGTGTTGCTACCTTAGAGGCGAATTTGGAAGGTGGTAGCTTGGTAGGGCCCTCATTAAATGAGGTAGGTAGAATGTCCACGTGGACACTCTGAGGGAGTGTGGGGTCTACAGGAGATGTGAATGGTGATTCTACTTCCCCACCCCCTTCGTTTACTTCACTAGCCGTACGTTCAGAGCGCGTAGCTCTACTAAAAGTTTCCATCAAACGGCTAAAAACACTAGTTCCAGGTTGTTGGGCCCAGCTAGGTACGGTTTCATTTGTTCCCCCACGGCTTTGTGTAAGATGCTCTTCTATAATATCATAGTCAGAGGAAGAGTCGCTAGCCGCTATATTTGGGTCTTGGGTTGCACTACCTTGGGTCCCCGCCGAGGGCGTAGACCCTAGCGTGGAAGGATAGTGAGTACCCCCGTAAATCGAAGCACTAGCTAGTTGTTGGGACTCTAGCACACGATCAGAGCGTAGATACATGTGCTTTGGGTGCCCTACAAGTGTCGGCAAGTACCCTCAAAGGTTACTTGCTTTGTTTTGTGGGTGTTTTGCACCCCGTTTTCTACTTGATTTTTTCTTGTTTTTGAATGTTTTTTAATGTTTGATTTTTTTTTTATTAAAGTGTGTGATAGCTCGAAACGAGCGTATCACTTAGAGGGTCGCTGTCTGCTTTACAACACAATTTTCGGGCATCTAACAATGTCAGGAGTTTTTTTGAGCAAGGGATTGCGCATATGTACATACACATGCATGGTGCATCGAATAAAGGATTACCTAATTTCCATAGCCAGGTGGTTACGTGGGGCCCACATGTGTACAGGTAGGACAGCATGCACATAGTGCAGCGATTTTCACTATTATCAATACTAGTGTGTTTTTTCTACAATAAGGAGGAGTTGGTAGCGCGTAAAACTTCTCGAGGAAGCTATCCGCGGGCCGACGACGTGAGGTCAGCAGGTGCGTCAGATGGCATGTAGTGGCGTCAGGAGGGCGAACGGGGTCAATATTTGCACGCGGATGAGGACGGACACAACGTGGGTGTTTGCTTGTGAGAATTATGCAGAAAGGTCATCATGAGGACCTTTTTTTGGGGCCACTTCACGTGGTTGCGGGATGCATTATTGGGGAAAGCTAAGTGCTAGGTGTGCGGATGATGCAAAAAAGGTGACAACTATGCACTGCGAGGTCAGTTTTTGGCCTGTTCGCGGTCCGTTTGAGGTCATCTAAAAGGCCAAGGGTGCCCAACTAAAAAAGCTAAGTGTGGGAACTGAAAAAACAAATAGAAGACCAGAAAAAACGTGGAGAGAAGAGGAGGAACAGCCGCAGGTGTGTTTTTTGGGTTTTTGGAGCCTGTTTTGGCCGTAAACTGCTCATCCGAGGTCGGATTTGAGCACTTTGACATTGTAGACTAGGGTTTTGGGCCGTTCCGAACGCGATGGTGCTGTCCGTTTTGCCAAATTCCTCACTCTTTTCCTGTTGTTTTTCTGTGTAAGTTTCTCCTATGAGCGAAGTTTTTGCTCTAGTTTGTGATTGTATCTGGCTTATTTTACCCATATTGTGTGAGCTATTTGCCCCATTGGTGTTGGCCCAAGCTCAATTGTATCTAAACATCAAAAATTCTCCTCTTTTGAGCTGAGTTTTTTGGTTGTGTGTGTCTGTGTGGAGTGGGCAAGTGGATAGTCTCTCTCCTCTCACTCCAGAGGTGTGTTCCCTGTCTCGGCCAGGTGTGTTGTCTAAGCCGAGTGGTGCCCCATAGTGTGTGTGTGTGTATCTTCCCAAGAGTGTGTGTCGGGTCGTTATAGAGGTGCTGTGTGTGTTTTCATCCCGCTCACATTCTTTTGGCGCCCCCACTGAGGATCTTCTTCGAGTACCTTCTGCTTCGAGCTTCAAAATCAAAAGATTCGAGATTACAGGTTGCAGGTTGCAGATAACAGGTTACAAGTACATGTTACAGGGACAAGTACAGGTGATTCACACAGGTACAGGTAGCTGGAGTACAGTGATATACTAGCAGTGATGTCACTTGCAGTTGTTGTGGGTATGCATCACTTGGCGCCTGTTTGAGCTCATTGTCTGCTGGATTGTACGTTACTTGTGGAAACAGCCATTGTACGCATTTGTGGAGCCATACTTGGTTGTATTTGGCAGTCCCAGCCATTTCTGAGACTTGGTCTGGAAGATAGTCATTTCTAAGACTTGACTATATGCGATTTGCATTAGCCTTCATGTGAGGGTCGATAGCGTGAGGTTTTTATTGAGCTGGGGGATTCTCAAATGTGGAGATCCTTTCGGTGATACAGGTAGCTGGAGCACCCTTTTTGTGACCTCGCCATAGGCTATGTACTAGTGAGTCCTACTTGATGCTCGGGTTCTATTGTTGACAGTTTATGCATACATATACAATCTATATTTTGGGTTCCTACTGCTCTACTTCTAGGGAAACTCTGTTGAAATTTTCCCAAGTTATGATGGCTGGTTTTTTGGTATTTTGAGCCATTTATGCTGTTATGCTGCTGAAATTTGGGCAAAAATCAGAGGATAAGTCAGGTGTGCCTTCTTGGGAGCTTCATGGTTGGCTTTAATGGATGATCAAAATGGCCCCCATTTCACTCCTTTTCATTTAACTCAAAGGATTCAGATTAATGTTCATGTGTCCAGGAAGATCTTTTTCCAGCAGCGCATAGTCTTTATGTTTGGGCCAAGAAGATTGAGAGAGATCCTGGAATGTCCTTTGCCTGTTGTCATTCCGATGATCAACTATGAAAACTCATTTGATGTGCTTGTGTTTGTCCTTATCTAAAGTTGAGCTCCATTGAAGTTTCTGGGGATTGGGTAGTCAAAAGTTTTGGGTTCTTGCACGTGTGTTCAAAGGGGTTCTCAAAGCATTGTAACTTGGGTAGCCATGGCTTTCTCTTATCCCGAGTTTCATGGAAGAAGTGATGAAGATGTGGAAGAATTTTTGGAAAAGATGGAGGTTGCCTGCATTAGCAACCAGATTCATGACCCTACGCAAATGTTACGCCTTCTCCAAATTTGTTTGAAGAGTGATGCACGAGTTTGGTCTAAACCATTTGAAGAGGAGTTGCGTGTGGCAGATCCACCTATAAGATTGAGTTGGGACAATCTAAGGCATGGATTGGAAGTGGAGTTTGTGAAGATAGAAGATCCTGACAAAGTGTGGCAAGAAGTACAAGGTTTGGTGTAGAAGGAAGGTGAGCCAGTAGATGCGTACATACGTAAGTTTTCATTGGCATGGGAGCGAATGTGCAAGGCTTTAGCACCACAGGTACCCCCGCCTGACATGATGAAGAAGGACAGGTTCTTAGCTGGTCTTTGGGAGAATATACGTTGGAGAGTGGAGCTAAAGAAGCCTAGGACATATGAAGATGCACTAGAGGTAGCAAGGAACAAAGAGTGGGAGCTGAGGAAAATGAGCCAGTTAGGGGTGGAGTCTTTGCCAATGAGGTCTGAATTTCAACCTATAGAGTCTTTACAAGGGCGCATGTTAGGGGTTCATCATGAACCCGTAGTTTCTGTTACTACTCAGGTTATGCCAGCAGTGGTCACTACAGCAGTGCAAGATGATGGGCTAAGGCAAGACATGAGGCAAATGGTAGATTTGATGAAGAATCTCAGCCTAAACATGCTAGGTCAAGTGGGAAATAATCGAGGTCGAGGGAGGTTTGCAAATCAGCAAGGAGGTGAAGAAAGGCCTAGGAATGGTGTTGGACAAAGCAATGGTAGGTTTTGGAGGTAGACGCCCACATGTTATAATTGTGGAGAGTTGGGTCACATCAGCCCACAATGTGATAAGCCACCAAGGATGGGGGGAGACATGTATCCATTGCCAAGACAGGTGCTAACTAGGTCAAATGATTATGGCATCGAAATTAAGGGAGACGAAGGAACCAGTGGACTGACCCAGGAGGAAAAGGGAAAGACAAAAGTGCTAAGTGTAGTCACCTTGGAGAAGGCATCAAAGCTAGAGGATACATTAGTGATGCCTATTGGGAAGAGGACCACAGAGGATAAGAAAGGAAGAAGTGCCCCAGGTCCTAGTAAGAAGAAAGGAAAGAGCCATGAAGGCGAGGATGTCAAGGCCAAGAGAAAAAGGAGAGCTCGTCGAAAGTTTCATGTTTCAGATTTTCCACTAGGGGATGGGCAATTAAGCTATGACTTGAAGGAGGATCTGACGAGCAGAAGGCAGATGTTACTTTTGGGCAGCTTATAGAGATGGTGCCTAAGCTAAAGCGACAGTGGAAGAGGATGGTTAACCCAATGGAGAAAGAGCCAGAGGAGAGGTTCAGTGAAGGTGTTGGCAATGGACGAGCTACCAGACATTTGTCCAATAGTAGATGTGTGGCATAAAAGGAAAAATTTGGGACAAGGTTATGTGGATGGCGGAGCCCAAATATGTGTCATAACACACTCATGCGTTGAGAAGATGGGTCTCACAGTGGCTGGGGTGTCAGGTTTTCGGATCAGATTGGCAAACCATCAAAAAGTAAAATGCTTAGGTGTTGTAAAGAGCTTAGAAGTGGAGGCATATGATGCAAAGGCAGTGGTTGATTTTCATGTGATGCCAGCAGGGTTGGGAGCATATCCTATTATACTGGGCAGACCATGGTTACGTGCAGTGGGAGTTGTTCAAGATTGGCGACATGGTACAATTAGCCTCTATGGAAAGATAGGTACCAAGAAGCTTTATAATATGGACACAAGGAAATGATTAGAGGAGCTTTATGAAGATGAGGATGAGTCTAGTGATGAAGACTCTTCCACGGTGATAGATGAGGACAGTGATAGCACTACCAGCAGTGATGAGGATGCTGATGTTGCATTTCTTTTGATGGACAAAGAAATCCAGGAGATTGGTTTAGTTGCATTTGCGAATGAGGTTGAAGATGAAAGTGAAGGGCCTTATGAAGTGATTGAAGGGCTGATGCAAACCAAGGTTGAGTTTTCAAAGAAGCAGGAATTAATGACGCAAATGATTAGTGGAGACCTCTCAGCTATGGAGAAGGATATATATTTGCATATGCTGGCTAGTTTTCCTGATTTGTTCATTACTTCATATGAATAGATCAGAGGGTTCAAGGGTGAAGAGATGCATATAGAGCTGAAAGAAGGTGCTAAGCCAGTGCGGCAAAGGCTAAGAAGGATGGGTCAAGAGCAAATGGAAGCCTTGCGGGTAGAGGTGGACAAGTTATTGAAGGCAGGGTTCATAGTTCCAGTGGAGACCACAGAATGGGTGAGTCCAGTTGTAGTCAGTCCAAAGAAGGATGGGAAGTGGAGAATTTGTGTGGATTTTAAACCCTTAAACGCAGCCACTAAGAAGAACCCATATCCTCTTCCATTCATCGATCAGATCTTGGATTCAGTGGTAGGTTATGAGAGGTACAGTGTGTGTGATGGTTTTTCAGGCTATTTTCAATTGAAGATTGCTCTTAAAGACCACACAAAGACAACTTTTATTACGCCATGGGGCTGCTATTGCTACACAGTATTGCCATTTGGGTTGTCAAATGGACCTTCCTTTTATCAAGAGAGAGCAAATTGGGTGTTGGAACCATTCATTGGTAGTTGTGTTAAAGCTTTTATGGATGACTTCTGTGTCTATAGCAGTAGGGCTGATCACCATGAGAAGCTGCAGATGGTATTCGCTCGATATGATGAATGTGGAGGACAACTAAATCCAAAGAAATTTCATCTAGCACAGCCAAGGGTGAAGTTATTGGGCCAGATAAGGTGAAGTCTATTATTCTTCTTCCATCACCTATGAGTACGAAGCAATTGGCAACCTTTATACACAAAGTGAAGTACATGGCACGCTTTATTCCATTGTCTTCGCAGCTTCTTTATCTATTACAACAAGTGGCAAAGCATGATCCATTGCAATGGGATGACAAGTGTGAAGAAGTGTTTCAAGAGGTGAAAGAGGTGTTAGGGGGGTTGTCAGCCATGCAGGCTCCTGATTGGGAGAAAGTGTTTTATGTAAATCCATCAGTAGGGGATGATGCCATTGGGGCCATGCTATTGCAAAAGGGGAAGGGAAGCCATTATATGAGGCCAGTGTATTGTGCAAACAGAGTGAAGATAGTAGCAGAGAGAAAATTCTCGGAAGTAGAGCTAGTGATGGCCAGTGTAATATTTGCTTGTCGACGATTTCGTCATTACTTGCTACCACGAACTTTTGTTTTCTTGACGAGTTATGCCTTTCTACCACAGTTAATTAATGGCACTAACATGTCAAATGTGGTCAAGAAATGGGTAATAGAGCTGCAGGAGTTTGAGTTCTCTTTTTTAGTAGAAGATAGTACAAGGGCTACCTTAGCTGATTTGTTGACTTACAAGGAGAATCCCCTTCTTGTTAAGGAAGAGGTGGTGAGAAAGGTAGTTGAAGAAGTGCCACAAATCAGCAATGCACATGTTTTGTTCTTTGATGGCTCATATAGAAAGAGCCATGATGCGGCTTCAGGGGGTATAGCACTTTATGATCCAGAGGGGAAGCTAGTATGCAAAAGAGGGTTCAAATTGGATGCGCATAGTAACAATGAGGCTGAATATGCTACGTTGGAAGCTGGATTACACATTTGTTTGAAGCATGGGGTTAGAAGGTTGAGCATAAAAGGTGATGCCTTGTTAGTGGTGAAGCAAGTGTTGGGTGTGTGGAAGAGCAAGAACACTTCATTGAAGGAAATGTGTTTCAGAATTAAAGGCCTATTAAAAAAGTTTGAAGCATGGAGCATCAGACACATTGAACGTGCTCTAAATGGAGAGGCACATGAAGCAGCTCAAGGCATGATTGGGGAGCTATTTGTGTTGAGGACCACTTTACCTCTTTATCATGGCCGGGAAAGTTTGGCTCAAGAAGAGGAGTTTTTGTTAACAGGAATCATTCCGAAGGACATTCAGAAGTCTAAGAAGTATGGCTTTATGCGTAGATCATACAGGTACAAATTGATTGGTGATGTCTTATACATGAAAGGGGCTGATCTCGTGTTGAGACGTGTACCTTGGCGGGAGGAGCTTTACAGAGTGTTGGAAGATAATCATGAAGGCGCATGTGGTGGCCATTTTGCTCTAAAGATCACCTTGCATAAGATTTTGCAAGAGGGGTATGTATGGCCTAGTTTGCACAAGGATGTTCACCATTGGTGTAGGTCTTGCAATAGATGTCAAGCATTTGGGAAGAGAGTGTTGAAGCCAGAGCTACAAAAAACCATTATGGCGTTTGATGTGTTTGAAAAGTGGGGGATTGATGCAATAGGCCCGTTACCTATCACAAGCAGGGGTAAAAGCTATATTTTGACTGCAGTGGACTATCTCTCTAGATGGGCAGAAGCTATAGCAGTAAAGCAGATCACTGCAAAGGATGTGGCAAAATTTGTGTACGATGAAATATGTTGCAAGTTTGGGGTGCCACTTGAGCTACTTTCGGATAAGGGTCCAGGCTTTCGAGCTAAACTGCTAGATTTTTTATGCGCGAAGATGAAGATTAGGCATCAACATACCACTCCTTATTACCCGTAGTGTAATAGCTTAAATGAAAGATTCAATGGTGAGTTGATACAAATTCTTTCTAAAGTGACAGAGCACCAAGGAAAGAATTGGGATTTGGAATTGCCTAGTGCATTATGGGCTTACAGTACTTCGGTGAAGACAGGTACAGGGTTTACTCCATTTCATTTGGTGTATGGAAAGGAAGCACTATTGCCTGTGGAGGTAGAGTTGCCTGCGGTGTCGTGCTGTGACACGTACATAGTGGGAACGCATGCTACAAAATCTATCTTGTATTTTTTTTAGATACATAATTATATTTCCTATAATGTACATATGCATATGTAAGTATAAAAATAAGCTTTCTATCTCATCTTATTATTTATCTCAAGGGTAATGTATTCTTACTTTACCATCAAAAAAATACTATGGGAAAAGTGTCAATAGCTCCGCCTCTTTAACTTGGGGCAAAAAAGCATTGATTCTTTATTTCTACTATTTCATTATCATCTCACACCCTAGCTAGATCCTATATCTAGGGTAAACTCCAATATATATATATTCTATGTATTTTTTATACTTTTCTTATATTTCTTTTTAAATAGCTACTAGGAGAGAATCAAATCCTAGTGGGACACTAGGTGGCATGATTTCAAAGATACACTTATTTTAATGCATTATTGCAAGCATGATTACAAAACTTTGTCAAGGAGCAATGTCATGATTTCATATGGCATGAGGTGTCCTTTGGAATCAAATGAAAGTCTAGGCTAAGGGGACCACATGAAGACTTTTGCTGCCAGAAATGGACCCTATTTTGATGAATTTTTTACACAAGGTTCCAATCCGAATTGGAGAATGATTTTAAAATGAAAATCGTAGCTAATGAGCTGAAGTTTCTGCCCATATTTTTACTTTTTTATTTGGAGCTACGGTTGAGGAGATATGATCAAAATACTGGACCCCAGTCTGCCCACATCATGCAGGGACAACTCATTTCCAACTTTTCCAATTCCTGTTCACACTGGCTCCTCTCTTCTTGTGTAAACCCTTGTGGGTTCCCTTCACCTATAAAAGGGGACCTCTTCTTCCTTGGAAGGAACTCAAGCATTCAAGCCATTGATGAGAGGAATTCTTGAGGGAGTGAGTAGTAATGCCTAATTGTACTTAGCCCCATTAACATAAGCCCAAGCCTACACTTTCTCCTAGAGGAAAACTAGCCATTTTTGTACGCCATCCTTGGAGGATCAACTCTAATCAAAGAAGGTGTTGTACTTGGCGTATCAATCAACGTTGAATTCTCCCCTCTTCTTCTCTCTCCCATCAATAATGGTGCCGAAGGGTTTCAAGTAAGATGTGTTCTACATTGATGTTTTCTTGATTTCTTGTTGTTTTCATTTTCATCTCTAATCCAACATATATATATGTACCTAATCTCATCTCCTTAACCAAACCTATCTCTCTCATTCTTAGTAATTCATCCTCTCTAGGTTCTCTTTGCTACAGGTACATCTCTCCCCGCAGTATCCTTATTGCCTACGGGCAAGAATAGGGCTTGGGAGGGAAACTTCTCATCTCTTCACTTCTCTCGTATCTACATTTCTCACATACTATCCTAGATGAATAACCCACATGATGATCATTTCTATCGCTTTCACTCTGTACGATCTATTAGAATTAACGTATGGATTAGCCGTAAAATACACTTTCAACAACGTATAGTGTTTCTCTTCGGCCCTGAAAGGCTCAATGAAATACTTCTATCACCGGATCCCATCATACTACCTCTCATAGACTATAATTTTTCTTTTGATGTAAGCGTAGTTATCTTGCTATGAGCCAAGAGGATTTGTACACACAATTAATCCCAATCACTAGGCAAAATATATATATTATGGTAAGCACAAAACTACAATTCCAAAGAACAATTCGTAGCCTATTTGGTCAGCCAAGATTGAATGCCATTAACTCATCCATTAACCCTTTCATATTACCCATGATACGATATGACCATAGCCTTGATGTTTTCATCTTCGTATTGTTTTGACATTCTCTTTTGCGTTCTTTCTTTGTGTGTGTGTGAGTGCAAGAGAGAAAGAGTGAGTCTTCTTTGATTGCACTTCTTTCCAAACCCTAGTCTTCATGGCATCCATGGTTTAACTCCTTCATATAGTTTTTGTTGAGTTCTCTCACAAACTCTCACAGCCATAAGCCCGGTGCTTTCCTGGCAAGACCGCAAATTTCTCGACAGCGGTCAAGATGTTAGAGAAGTTGCTTGGGCCGCCTAGTGATGCATTCAAAGAGAGGCTCTTGCAGTTACAAGAGGTCCAGTTGGATAGGATGAGCGCATTGGAGCATTATGGGCAGATGCAGGATAAGGCTTTGGCAAAGATAAATGAAAAGGTTAAAAGTAAGGGTATCAAGAAACATGACTTGGTTTTGCGCTACAATAGTAAGCTGGACAACACCTTCCAAAAGAAGTTTCAAATTAAGTGGGAAGGCCCTTTCAAGGTAGTGGAGTGTTTTCCAAATGGCACATATCAGCTGGCTAACCTGGATGGTGTTCTACATAAGTCAAGGGTAAATGGATTGCGTCTTAAATTGTATCATGCTAGATTGATGATGGTGGAGCAAGATGAGCTGTCTGTGGAGCAAGCAATGTTGGTGAAGGATGAGGAGACCTGTGATGCGGCGAGTCTCATATCTCTCTTTGCTGCTGCTGATCATGAATGATCTAGCAGGCTAGGGGATGAGCAAATTATGTCAGGAGTTTTTTTGAGCAAGGGATTGCGCATATGTACATACACATGCATGGTGCATCGAATAAAGGATTACCTAATTTCCATAGCCAGGTGGTTACGTGGGGCCCACATGTGTACAGGTAGGACAGCATGCACATAGTGCAGCGATTTTCACTATTATCAATACTAGTGTGTTTTTTCTACAATAAGGAGGAGTTGGTAGCGCGTAAAACTTCTCGAGGAAGCTATCCGCGGGCCGACGACGTGAGGTCAGCAGGTGCGTCAGATGGCATGTAGTGGCGTCAGGAGGGCGAACGGGGTCAATATTTGCACGCGGATGAGGACGGACACAACGTGGGTGTTTGCTTGTGAGAATTATGCAGAAAGGTCATCATGAGGACCTTTTTTTGGGGCCACTTCACGTGGTTGCGGGATGCATTATTGGGGAAAGCTAAGTGCTAGGTGTGCGGATGATGCAAAAAAGGTGACAACTATGCACTGCGAGGTCAGTTTTTGGCCTGTTCGGGGTCCGTTTGAGGTCATCTAAAAGGCCAAGGGTGCCCAACTAAAAAAGCTAAGTGTGGGAACTGAAAAAACAAATAGAAGACCAGAAAAAACGTGGAGAGAAGAGGAGGAACAGCCGCAGGTGTGTTTTTTGGGTTTTTGGAGCCTGTTTTGGCCGTAAACTGCTCATCCGAGGTCGGATTTGAGCACTTTGACATTGTAGACTAGGGTTTTGGGCCGTTCCGAACGCGATGGTGCTGTCCGTTTTGCCAAATTCCTCACTCTTTTCCTGTTGTTTTTCTGTGTAAGTTTCTCCTATGAGCGAAGTTTTTGCTCTAGTTTGTGATTGTATCTGGCTTATTTTACCCATATTGTGTGAGCTATTTGCCCCATTGGTGTTGGCCCAAGCTCAATTGTATCTAAACATCAAAAATTCTCCTCTTTTGAGCTGAGTTTTTTGGTTGTGTGTGTCTGTGTGGAGTGGGCAAGTGGATAGTCTCTCTCCTCTCACTCCAGAGGTGTGTTCCCTGTCTCGGCCAGGTGTGTTGTCTAAGCCGAGTGGTGCCCCATAGTGTGTGTGTGTATCTTCCCATGAGTGTGTGTCGGGTCGTTATAGAGGCGCTGTGTGTGTTTTCATCCCGCTCACAACGTTTCGTTGGTCCTCAAAAAATCAATTTTTAGCTACGTGCGAAGCTAAAATTTGTTTTCTTAAAAGGAGACTAAGGCCTAGGCCTGAGCGTGAGCTTGGGCTTGGGTCTGGGATTGGATCTGGGAGATATTCCCAATCCCGGTCCTACCTTTATTTTTTTTTCTTTTTTTTAAATTTAAGGATAAGGCCTCCGCGGCCTGCGCGAGAGCACACACACACTCTATCTACCTACTTCTAACTAATACACCTACTCTTACACACTAACACACTCTATTAACTCTCACTAATCGACTTCCTACTTATTGTACACAGAAAACTAACTACCTTAATACACAGAGAATAAACACAGAACCTTTGAAATCTCCATTAACAAAGAAAATTAACTACCTTAATACACAGAGAATAAACACAAAACCTTTGAAAACTCCATTAACAAAAAAAACACACAGTATAACACCAAATCCCTCTTCTCAACACACACACACTCCTTCCTTACCTTTCCTACAATAGAAATTGCACCACGGAGAAGCACAGAGTGCTACTCGAGCTTCATGTATGGCATTCCCCGACAGTGGCACCAAAAATGTGCGCGTATGTCGCACGTGTCAATGCAAGGAACTTGCCGATACACCGTGTGCAAGCCACAAATGGCTCCAAGCACACAACAAGCCTAAAGTAGTAAGCTCAAAGAAGGCGATGGTGTGTCACTCACCGCTCTACGCTTGCTTCGTGGAGGATTCCTCGCCGCAAAGAAGAAGGAGACGCCACTACGCCGTGCTCAACCACTTCACCACCGTCGTGCCTTCGTAATGCTCGATCGCCCACACACTCCCTCTCTCACTCTCTCTCTCTCTCACACACACACACAAAGAGATGAAGAAGAAGAAGAAGGAGATGGAGCAAGAGCACTCTTCAATTGCACAAATGAGAGAATGAGTGAATTTTAGGTTTAGTTGACTTTTATATGAGCTAGCCCCATTCACACTTGGGCGCCCATGCTTAGCCAACTAATCCCTTGAATGTTCCCGTTAGAGTGCGCCTCTCATCGGTGATCACTCTTACCCTTTTCCTCTTGGACTGACAAGCCCGGTACCTGACTCTACCAAATAAATAATACAATGTCTATCGTAGGTTAGAACGTCCGTCAGCCGTGAGGGTTAACAACAAATCAATGGTGAAGAAGGTACATCCTTCTCTCCTAACAACAACACATGTGTGCCATGGGATTCGAACATAAAGCTGTTGTTAGCTACGCTTCAGTGATGGTCCTAGGATATGTAACCACTCCGTACCAAGGACCACGTCTGCCCTCTCCATGTTCATAACCTGAAAATCCAAGGACGTGGAGTAACCTTGTACTTCCAACGGAACAGCTCGAACTTGAGTATCCTAGATTTCGGTATCATGTCCATTCATCATTGCTACCTTGTAGCGGTGGGTACTCGGAGTTTGAAGCAATTTGAGTTTTTTCACCAATCCGTAATTGATGAATTGTGAGTAGCACCGTCATCTACCAATATGTGCACCTTGTGCCCTTGCAGAGATCCCTGCATACGTACTAACTCATGTGATCCAAAGGTTTGTTGCCACATGGAAGTTGTGAGACAACATTTATGCACCACCTCGGTGTGTGTTACTTTCACTATAGAGAATCGTGAGGAAGACTCAAGAGGTAGCAGTTGCACCGTGTGCACTGCTTTCTCCTTGCCATGAGCAGCAGATTTCCCCTTGGGACAATCCATTTTGCCATGACCACTTCCTAAACATTGAAAACATAATTTCTCTTTCTTAGCTTTATCAAAATCCTCAGGAGAGAGAGGACCTCTGGACCCCTTGGGTTTTTTAGATGCTTCTGAATTAGCTACTATAAATTTTCTTTCATTGTGCCCATACCAAGTGCGTGTATTACCATGTGTATTAGCAGGCACATGAATATTATGTGCTTTATTTTCATCTGGATCATCGTGAATATGTGCTTTCACTATGGCTTCCTCAAGTGTTTTAGGGTCTTGGGTCTTGACGTACTTCTTAAGCTCTAGTGTCATACCACGTATAAACCCCCGTACTTGTTGAAAGTTATCTAAGCCTTCCAACTTGAGGATAACGTCCCGATAGTGAGATATATATTCAAGCAATGATGGGTATTGGCGGATGTAACACGTGTCCCAAGCTTTCCAATTTCGATCTGCCTCATTTGTAAGCAAAAGTTCTTTGCGAAACATAGCTTCAAAAGCTGCCCAACTCTGTGGTATGATATTCTTCTCCTTGAGAGACATCCACCATTTGCAGGCCTTGCCTTCCATAGTTAAGCTCGTTTACAGAGACCTAACTGCGTCTGGAGTACACCGTAATCCGTGAATTTCATCCCACTTGCTGAGAAAGATATTCACTGCATCCTTATTGTGGTCTCGGTCTTCTCCCTTAAAAATCGGTGGTTTGGTGTTTTTCAACAACTCATCCACCTCTTTTGTAGTGAGAGTGTGCAAAGTATCAGCAGTTGGGCCTTGCCCTGGATTAGCAGGGCCTTGCCCTTGTGTAGCCACATGCTCATGCATGTGTGTGTGAGCAGGACGCTTGGACTGCTGTTGCATTAATTGAATCACTAATGTGGATAGTTTAGTGACATTTGCATTTAAAGCTTTAAAATTTTCATCCATGATTGACATGCGTGTTTGAAGTGCACGAAATTCTTGAATGTCAAGAAATTCATAAGTGTCATCACCTGCCGTAGCGTCGTGGGTACTCTCCTTGAGAGGATCCGGCCGCAGGCCATCATGGGCAGGATTAGGTGTACTTTGCTCAAAATCAAAAGTCATATTGATATCAGAATCCATGGCAACACAGTGCGGTGCAAGGAATAGTCAGAAAAATAACTGAGACTAAGAGCACTTGCAAAGTTTAATTAGCCTTGCTAATTCCGTCAAAGTCGATAGTATCCTGGTGGAAATCGATCCAAAATGTCCACCGTATAGGGAATTCCTTAATCCCTTGTAGTCGAATCAATTATGCGTGCAACCGTTAATTGATTTTGAAATATAATGTCACTTTGAACTCCCCTCGAAATGCTTTGATGAAATTTCTGAGCTTCTGCCGGTAATACACAGAAAATATGTGTGTCAAAGTAGTTGTCGGCCGTGTCGATATAGCGAGCCTTGCCGAGCCTTGCTGAAGCCGCACAAGAGGGGGGGGTACCCCACTGTGGGTACCGTCCCTTGTGTTTGAAAAAAAAGCTTTGGCTACCAACCCCCAAGGGGTTGGGCGCCCGTCGGGTGTGTAAAGAGACTAGCTCACCGGCTATGGCCGCTTGTAGACAGTGCGAGGGGTTGAGCCAAGCTCCCCCCGCCTCGTACAGTGCTCCTCTCTGCCTCTGTAGGCACGTGAAAGGGTCCACACGCTAGCGCGATGCCGAACAGCCCGCAAGGGCGCCGTTTGGTGCAGGTCCAACCTCGGCGGCTTCTCCTTGCAAGGGCAGTTGCCCACGTCTTCGGCCTGTCATCCTCCTCACACAAGGTGAGTTCCACGCTCCCTTGACCCCAACATGCAAAAAAGCATGCAAGTTTTTGTGGCTCCCCTCCTCCACGGCTGTGCCTTTCCCAAAAAAGGAACCAAGCTCTTGATACCAATGTTAGACAAGGGGATCTAGAGCCTAGGAGTTCACCTCCCAACCACCCACTATACAGCTTGGCCCCTAGCCCTTTGCCCTAGTTGGACTCCCTTTCCACACTGCCTAGCCCGGCCTTGCCCTTGTCTAGTCTGGCCTTGCCGGTGTCCTGACACATGTCCTTCCACTGCAAGGTTCATGGGGACAACCTCCCGCTCCTTGGTGTCTTTGATAATGGACCCTTCCTAAAGGTGTGGTAGGCTGAGCTCCTCCAAGTTAGGTTCCTCGCTCACAAAGAAGATGAATGTTGCCAGCCAAGAAAGGTACTCCACCTCCAACTTGCGCTTCTTGATTGCTGACACCCCTGGGGCTTGCTCGTCCAAGAAATGGCCCGCGTCGGTGGCAATTTCTTGGAATCGTCTCAACCGCTTTGAGTATGGCGATCACCTTGTGTATGTAGCACAAAAGATAGCAAGGCACCTAGATCCCTACATTGGGGAGATAGATACGGAATATTTTATGATGTGCTCCTCCATGAATGGTGAAATCTCGGTAGCTGCATCCATGTGACGGGAAATTGTGGCTTCAAGGTTAGGGAGACAAGTAAAGAAGGTGTGGAGGTTCAACTTCCCTTTGTATTTGGTATCCTTCAGGAAGAGAATGAAGCGTGACAAAGGGGTGGATGTGGGTGCAAATGCAGAGGCTGTGGAGGCATCCATGTCTAGCCTGGGTGCACACAGAGAGTGGAGGAGCTCAAGTGTTGCGAAAGTGAAAATTTTGAATGAATGATAGAGTAGTTCCATGCATGCCCCAATCCTCCTCGACCTTCAATTTGTCTTCAATTCTCTTCCCAATTTGTGGACATTCATTACAATAAGCAGCCAATGGTCACCAAACTATGATGTATTGAAAATGTGGTGGAATGATTCTCACCTTGTAACCTTGCAAACAAAATTGCGCTTGTTGAAGGGCCTCAAAACCCATTATAGACAAATGTTCTCGCACATGACTGAGAGTCCACTTGGACAGCCTCCAAAGCATCATTGGGCATCCTCACTGCAATGTCAAAGCTTGCAATAGCGCTATCTACGCTCTGTAAGGGAGTCCACACTCCAAGATTTCACATCCAACGATCATAGTGAAATTGTATGTACAAGGAGGTGTGGATTTTAAATAGCGCATCCAAACCAAATGATTTTCTCATATTAAACTGATCATTTAATGTGGGACAATAAACGGGAACAAGGGTTAGAATATAGACATGTGCTTATGGATCTATATCAAATAAGAGATGGTCTGTCAAAGAGCAAGGTTAACTAATGGAGCTTAAAAGACCTTAGGGTTAGTTTCATTAAAGACCTCCTACTTGATGACTAAGGTACTCTAGGTACTTGTCATACTTAACGAAGAAGGTGCTTGAGAAGCTTTCCATGCATGGGGAGTAAGGTGCTTGAGTCAAAAAGATACCCTACAAACTTAATGAAGAAGTGCTTGAGAAGCTTCCTATGCATGAAAGTCCCAAAGTTAGGGGAATGTTTGACTTAACCTTCCACTCACCCAAAGGGCACCCCTTTTCTCAAAAGACACATGGGACACATGTCAGACTCTCCCTAAGCTTAACCACATGGTGTGCTTGAATGCTATTGGTTGGGCTAAAGAGGGGTCCAATGAGCTTCTAGTTCCATCCAAAAAACATCTAGATATTTTCAAGATCCCTCTCTCTAAGGGGTAAGGAGGACACTTGTCCAAAGACTACCCATGTACTTGAATGCATGCTGCATGTGATTGGCTAGGGGGGAGAGGGGTCCAATGAGCTTGAAACATGTGTAAACACTACAACTTGCCTCAAGCAATCAAGGGGGGTGCTAGGGGGATATACAACACACACACACACACACTACATTTGTGGATTCGTTATCACTTGGTGAGGACTCCACCTCCTTCTCCAAGTTTGTGATAAGTGAGAGCCTACACCAACACTCTTGGCTATGGAATGCAAATCCAACCAAGAGCCATGCTTCAATGCTTAAGCTTGCCATCTTCTCCATCTTCATTACTATGCTATTATGTATGCTAGCAAGAAGAGTGATGATAAGTGAGGAACTATTTCTTTCTCCTATGGAATGTTTCTTCTTCCTCTTCCCTACCCTCATTCCCCACTAGCTCTCTCCACCTTTGCAGGTGTTTGAGGCCTTGGGAATGAGGCTTGGGATAGTTAATGCTTTCTACAAGTTTATGTTATGCTTGTGATGCATGAAGCTTTCCATCTCCATTGCATCACCTAGGTCACAAGGAACACAAATATTGTATTGTACCAAGTCTCTCTTGATGGGAGAAACTATAATAGAAATGCCTATTGGAGGGGGGACCGGCTCCGTGTGAGTCCGGTCCTCAACTATTGTCATGTTCTCTAAACTCTCTCTCTTGCAAAAGTATTGTTCATGCCAAGATAACTAAGTACCATGTTTATGTTGCTACCATCAATTAAGTTCACCCACTATGCTCACAAAAGTAGCTTCACCTAATTTCCTAATTCCGCTACTCTCAAAGTTCATAGGCCATTACCATTACATTGGTATCAGAGCATTTGGTTTCTCTTAAGTAGAGAGGTCCTTAAGTAGCCTATTAATCGTTGATTTTTTTAAATTATATTAGGGTAAGTGGAACTGGGATCTAGTATCGATTTTGTTGAGCCCACTATGTGGGATATGGTGCACACCTCGGGAGCTTTAGTTTTAATAATGGAGTCTTTTTAGACTTGCCTACGGCTTTACCATTATTGAGCCATAAGAAGTCCAAAAGGAGCTATCCCTTGACAAATTCTCTATGTTAGATTCACTCCACTACTCTCTATAATTAACCAATTCGAGCCGTGGGTGTAGATACTTAAGGCCTATTTTCAAAGGCTAAGAGGAGTGGCAACTAAATTTTTGAATTGCCAAAGGATACACTAAGTAAACACATAAGTTTAATTAACATGGCTGACAATAACCAAGAGAGTAGAATGAACATTGATAACTTTGATTTTGTACATGAAGGTGCTAATGATGATGCCCGCATGTTTGTTAATTATCTTGTTACTAGGTTGCACAAGCTATGGGCAAGCCCGCTTTGCAAGCCGAAGTTACTCACAACTTCGTACTTATGGGATTTTCTTTCCTCTCCAAGAGGAGAGAGAGCTTAGCAGGCCTCTTGATGAGACCCCCAAAAGAAGACTCTCTCCCATACGAGAGGAGGAATCCAAAGACAAGAAAGTAATGAATCCCTAAGTTCCTCCAACGATGTGTCTCCATAAAGATGGCGGACTAAACGATCGCCAGATCCTCCCAAGAGGAAATGGTTAAACCATATTCCTTCTCCTCGTCACTCCAAAAGGGAAGAGAGGAAACAAAGGAAGAAAAGGGTCACCTCCTTCTCCTTCTTCTTCACCTTCCTTCTCTACTGATGAAAGCTATGGCTATTCTCCTAGAGAATACAAGAGGGGAGGACATCGTAAATCTTACTCTGCATGGTGAAGGTCACAAAAGCTAAATAAGTTCAAAAAGGGAGGAAAGAATATCTCTTTTCTCACCTATGATGGCACCTTTGGTGCTACTGAGAAAGTATTGGCCTTCATCCAACATGCAGCCTTTGGAGACGAGGGCTTCACGGAGTCCTCCAAGCTACACCATGTACGTATGCAATTCCAAAAAATTTGGCTCGTCAATAGTGGGCTAGCCTTCGTGGCAATGAAGAATCCCCAAAGACATGGAAAACTCTACAAGTTTCCATCATGAAGCAATTCCTTGCAAGCGATGCAAAGGGCAAAGTACTCACCGATTGGTGGAGTTTGAGGCTTCTCTCTATGAGCCTATCCACAAATACGTGGACACGTTTTGGGATTTATATCTCAAGGCTATTTCCTTTCAAAAGATAGACTTCGCCAAGCAAAAGAAAAAAACAATTGCAGGATTATCCAAAGAGATGGCCGAGTATGTCAACTCTCAATAGCCTAGTTCTATCACCAAAGTAATCCACCATGCCATGGTTGCTTCACGCATAAATTTCCAACAAGGGGTTAGACGGAATGTTAGGCCCATGAAAAATAAACACAAAAGTGATGCAAAGGGAAAAATTAATGCCCAAAATTCTTCCCAAGGCCATTCCAACAGTAACAACAACAATCAGTCCAAGGAGAAAGCAGTTTACAAAGGTAAAAATAAACTCTCTCCTGAAGAGCTTGAAGCTTTTTGTAAGGACAAATGTTTTAAGTGTGGGGAGCAAGGCCATGGTTACCATCCTAGCCCCAAAAGGATTGCCCGCAATGAGACTCCTAGAGCCTCTATGTTTGAAGCTCCAAAAGAGGTTGCTCATTGCCAAGGATTTCTCCTTTCCTATGCTTGGGGAAGATGGAAGATCATGATCCCTTTATTTTGTTTTCCCTGGTTCAACTCACAACTTCATATCCACGGAGTTGACCACTAAGCTAGGCATACAAGCCCATGAGATGGGAGATGCATTGAACGCCAATGGAGCTATCAAGGGACAAGACGTCTTAGTTACTTCCTTAATTGGAAAATTAAGGCTTCATGTCCAAAGCTATGTGGACAAAAAGGATTTCTTCATCTCCCCTCTCAAACATGAGAATGTTATCGTTGGGGCACCATGGTTTAACCGCATGGCTCCCAACATGAAGTTCCCTAAAAGGAGAATCTACTTCACCTTCAGGGAAAAGAGCATGTACATAGATGCTCATGAGTCGGGGAACACCATATCCCTGCAATAAAGGGAATCAACCTCTAAAATGAGGGATGATGACCATGCAATTGAGCTCCTACTAGGAAGCTCACCGCCTAACAAACCTCCTTATTGAGTTTCACAAGCTCAACAAGAGGAGATGATGAGGCAAGTGCATGAATTGGTGGAAAAAGGGATGGTGAGGTCTAGCTCCTCTCCATTTTGTTCACCATTACTTTTAGTGCAAAAGAAATAAGACACATATCACATGTGTGTCAACTATAGAGCACTAAATAAGACCAGTATCAACAATAGATTTCTCATAATGCGGGTAGAAGATCTATTTGATAAGTTACAAGTTTTGGCCTGACACATGCTTCAGACGCATTCAAACTCATGATGGACAAAAGTCTTTAGGCCATTCAAATTCTGTTGAGGAGTAAAAGCGACACCTCCGGGTAGTCTTTCAAGTTGTGAGAGAGAATAAGCTTTTTATTAATCAAAATAAAAGTGAATTTTTCCTACAAGATACTCAATATTTAGGTCACATTATCTCCAAAGATGGCACCCGAATGGATCCAAGAAAGTTAAAGATAATAAAAGGATGGCCTAATCCAAGGAATCTACAATAGGTACAAAGCTTTATAGGTATGTTTGCATACTATAGATGCTTCATTAAAACAAAAAATCATTAATAGCAATCCCATTACATGAATTAACAAAAAAAGAATGTTAAGTATTCATGACTGCAAAAGTGCAAGAAGCTTTTGAAGAAGCTTATCTCTCAACATGTGCTCACACTACTAGATCTCTCAAAGACATTTGAGCTCTAATGTGATGCTTATGGTGATTGCCTTGGAGCTATTTTGCTTCAAGAAGGGCATGCCATAGCATATGAGAGTCAAAGACTCAACTTCGATAAGTGAGTATTGGGCAAATACAAAAAAGAGCTACTAGCTATTCTATGTGCCCTAAACACGTGGAAACACTATCTCTTGTGGACTCCATTCACTCCGACAAACAAATGAGGTGGGCAAATTTTCTTTTTGAAATTTAAATTTCATATTGCTCACATTGTTGGCAAAATCAAGTGATCGATGCACTTTCACAATGACCAAGGGTAAATGTGGTGTCTATAGCAACTCACAATGATCTATCTTTTATGATAGATGAGTATGCTACTGATCAAGACTTTAAGTATGTAATTATAGCCTTTGCATTAGGGAAGAAAAAAGAACCATTCACCTTGAAGGATGGTTATCTTCCAAATGGCAATAGGCTATGTATTACTCACCCATACAATAAGAAAGTCATGTATGAATCCCATACTTGTCCTTATACGGGGAAAAGAGGGAATCCATAATCTACTCTTCAAGGATTAGAAATGTATTTTTGTTGGTCTACCATGAAAAGTAAACATACAAGAGTATGGTTCAAAATGCGTGGTATACCAAAAGTTGAAATTTGATTGAGGGAAGCAACTTGGATTGTTTTAGTCGACAGGCTTAACAAGAAGACACACTCTATGCCTGTCAAAAAGACTATTAAGGCACATCAAATGGAAACCCTCTTCATATTTCAAATCTTCAAGCATCATGGCTTTCCAACATCCATAGTGTCGCACAAAGATCCTAGAATGACCAATAATTTCTAGAACGGTCTCTTTGAGAATCTAGGAAGTAGATTAAATTTCTATTTCGGCCTATCATCCACAAACGGATGACCAAAGTGAAATAACTAATCTAATGATTCTTGAATCTACTAAAAGCCTATGTCATGGAAGTTAATCAATGTTCTCAATGATAGAAGTACCTACCTCTTATAGAGTATGCGTACAATGACATTGTACATACTTCTTTGGGGAAAGCACCTTTCGAGGTTAAAGAGGGAAGATCCAGAAGTCCCTTACTACTCAAATTACATGTGAAGATCTTCGCCTGCTGATGAATATAGCCAAGACTCAAAAGAATATTTTCCAAAGATTAAAGAGGTTATATCCATCTCAAAGAAAAGGCAAAAAGGGTTGTTGCTAATAAGCATAGAAGAGCCTTAGGCTTTAAGAAAAATGATTGGGTCTTGCTAAAGCTTCTCAAGGCTCATCTAATGCATACTACAGGCAAGAATCCTTCGAGCCACCAATAGTATTATGCTAAATTAGCAAAAAGATACTATGGTCCTTTTTAAATTCTTAAACCAATCAATGAGATGTCTTATCAATTCAAGTTGCCCAACCATTGTCTCATGCACCATGTTTTCCATAAGAGCCAATGTAAGCCTTACAAAGGAGCGCCATCAAAAGAAGCAATAGTTGAAGACCCTCCAAAAATCAAAGATCAAGAAGAAGTACTTCAACCTGAGTCCATTGGAATGATGTCATAGAGTAAAAAGGGATCCTCTACCCGCTAAGACAAATTGACTAATGACTATGGTTTTTTCTCTTTTACCTCATAGTCGAGGATGACTATGATTCCAAGAGAGAGGTAATGTCATAACATCTAATATCTAACCAACCCAAACAATTTTATCATATTAAACTAATCATTTAATGTGGGATAATAAAGGGGAACAAGGGATAGAATATAGACATGTGCTTATAGATCTATCTTAACACGGGGCCAATGGTAAAGGGGTCCAAATGAGAGATGGTCTATCAAAGCGCAAGGTTAACTAATGGAGCTTAAATATTTTAGGGTTGGATTCATTAAAGACCTCCAATGGTTAGTGTTAAAAGTCCTTTAACCTTAGGCAAGCTAGGGTTGAGCTTGAGGTGGGAACCCGACCTAAGCTTGAGGTGCTTGTCGTGCTTGATGACTATGGTATGTGCTTGATGACTAAGTTGCTTGAGGTGCTTGTCGTGCTTGATGACTAAGGTACTTGAGGTACTTGTCATACTTAATGAGGAAGGTGCTTGAGAAGCTTCGCATGCATGGGGGGTAAGGTGCTTGAGTCAAATAAAAGAGACCCTACAAACTTCATGAGGAAGCTTCCTATGCATGAAAGTCCCAAACTTAGGGGAATCTTTGACTTGACCTTCCACTCACCCAAAGGGCACCCCTTTTCTCAAAAGGCACATGGGACACATGTTAGACTCTCCCTAAGCTTAACCACATGGTGTGCTTGAATGCTATTGGTTGGGCTAAAGAGGGGTCCAATGACCTTCTAGTTCCATCCAACAAATATCTAGATATTTTCAAGCTCTCTCTCTCTAAAAGGTAAGGAGGACGCTTCTACCCATGTACTTGAATGCATGATGTATATGATTGGCTAGGGGGGAGAGGTCCAATGAGCTTGAAAAAATGTGTAAAAGCTACAAATCACCCCAAGAAAGCAAGGGGGGTGCTGGGGGGATATACACCACACATACACACTCATTCTGTGGATTCATTCTAAGTTGGTGAAAGTTCAGGACTCTACCGACTTCTCCAAGTGTTAGCAGCAAGCTAACACGGACACCACGGATACCATTTTTTGGAGCTCTCATTGTAAAACACTTATTATTTTGAAAAATCGGGAGTATTGCAACTCCTATTTTTTGAATAAACCTTGTAATTGATGAGCCGGGGCTACAAGCTTCCAGATTGTATCAACCTGTCATTGCCTATCTTTAGTTAGAGCTCCCAGATTATTAGTTTTGACCACCAAAAACCTTGGCTAAGGTATAAAATCCAATTTTTGTAAGTTATTGTGAATTTTTGGATACTAAAATACACAGCGTGAGCTAACGACCCTAACTTCTCTCCTTCTCGCGCTTCCTACTCCCTCCCCGGTTGTCACATTGTAGTCGTGTTTGTTGCATTGCAACCGTAGGTAAGAGCTCTACACATTGACGTAAATACGTCACAGTATTTTGTAGCTTTTGGCTTCATCGATCAGCGGCCTAATTTCATCATGAGTAGAAATTTACACTTCAAAATACAAAACTAAGCATAGGCGGGGTATTGGGACAGCATTGCTAACCATTTAGGTGCATTCTGGATCGAAAACGACTAGGTCAAAAATACATTGTTGTTAATAATCGCGATTTTGGCACTTGACCTAACGTGGGGCTTGAGACCATAGGCATGTGTGCTTAGGTCTTATAAACTTGTCCTTGAAGTTTCATTACATTTGGATATCATCTGATGCTGTAATGGATGTGATTTTTTTGCCGATGAGCGATTGGCTTTTGGTGATTTCAGTCACTTAAGTGTATCTTGAGTTAGATGCGAGTTGTTTGTTGTTTTCCAAAAGATTGACAACCTCTTGTAGCCTCTATGCACTAGTTGAGTCATCGTCGTCCCATGGATTGACAATTTAATCATGGTTCTTGCTAAAACTGCAATAAGATAGGATAGTGAGGTTAGACAGGCGTCCCACATTTGGCACCACTATCGGGGATCGAAGAGACCTAAACTAAGGAAAAACACAAGCATCTTGTGAAGTTATCCTTTAACTTCCTCTATGATCTCCTAAAGTTTAAAATTTTCTTTTAGAAACCGCATAGCTTAAGATTGTCGTCTTTTGCTGTGTAGAGGTAGCTTGGAGGTAAGTTGTACTTGCTAAGTGCCTTTAGGATTGTAGAACTAGATTAGGATTTTGAGGATGATTGATAGACGAGACAAGTCTTAAGACCAATGCTCAAGAAACCATACAAAACAAGAAAACAATTGTTTGTGGACACTTTCCACAACCCCATTGCATAAGAATCTAGGAGTAGGGTAACTAGGATCCGAGGTGGATTTTAAAACATTTCTCTCTCTGAAAGAATCATTATGATTTGTATTTGAAGTTGCAGAATTTCATGTCTACGGCTAGAAATAGCACGAAAAGAGTCCAAACCACTCAATCTGACTGGAGAGTATGCTTAAAAGTTGTATGAACCAGTGGGCAAGTTCAAGGACACTTTTTTGACCAAGCTGGCATACCACTATCTTTACATGTGTAATAAGCCCACAAACCAAATTTGGTGAGATTTGGATCTTTGGATTGGAAATTGTGACCAAATTTGCAAAGTCTGCGAACAGAAAATTGATGACCATTTGACCAAAACATGTCCAAACTTTATGAAACTTGGCTAGAGACCTTAAGTTAAAGTGCTTAACATATCTGTGTCAAGGTTGGGACAAAATTTTGTAAAAATGTAGCTGGAGTAAATAATCGTGATTATTTACATCTACTTCAAAAATTGACAGTTTTACAAATTTGAGTATACCACAAGGTCAAGCATATCAAGTAGACCACACAAATCAATTTTGGTGAAATTTGAATCACAAAAGTGAGACTTACGCCAGATTCTTGAAATCAGAGTCTGCAGACAAAAAACAGCTGATAAACTTAAACAGATTTTGTCCAAACTTGTTGAAACTTGTCCAGGGACCTTAACAGGCTGTATGCTCCGAACTGTGCTCAAGATTCCAGGTTGTAGATTAATCAAAGGATTAATTTGCAACCTGGAAATTGATACATGTTCACTCAATTTCCAGGTTGTAGATTAATCCTTTGATTTTTTTCAAAGTCGAGTTTGAAAATTGCAACGGTTGACTCACTTAGTTTGAATTGCAATGATACACATAGACCAATCACAACAGCTAGCAAAAACTATATTGTCTTTATAGAAGAATAGCTAACTTGATCAAATTTGTACAGGAATCAGGTTGCAGACGAGGAATCGGTAGCTTGACAGAAAGTGAAATCCAGTCAAGTGGAAGAAATTGACAACAAGTCAATCCAAAGGTAAGTACTCTATCTAGGGCTGCATAAGTCTTTATGAACCTTAGATCTGGTCGTGTGCTAGGAAATCAAGGCATATTTGGAGAAACCTCCAGTATAGTATCCACTGAAGAAAGCATGAATCAAGCCAATTCCTTGCACACTATCCTTGAACAAGTCTCAGACACTTGTTCTGATTCGGCATCTGAAATTTCTTCCTATTCGACTCACTCAAAAACCGGAACAACAATGCGCTACAAGCATATACTCTCTTTTTATAAGACTAATCGCCATGGAGCTCAGGTTTACCTGGATCCTAACAAAGAGTATGCCATTCGCATTGATGACCATGGTATTGAGTTCGAAGAAGAGATTAGGACAAACAAACAAGGAAAAATGTACATGGATAAAAACGGAACTCAGTATTTACAAGTTAAAAACTCTGACGTGATAGACAAATGGGGGTTAGAAGTAAACACCATAATCCCAGATATGTCAGCAAAAGAAGGACCACCAACCTTAGGATTCAAGCGATACGATCAAGTTGATTTGAAGCCTTTGAAACAACTTAGTACGGATAATCCTAGGATCCGAGTCTATTATTGGGAGTATAGAAATGTAAAAGATCTTTTGTGGACTTCACATGTCAAATCAGCACAATTGACGGCCATGAAGATCATCTATATCTTCAAGATCAAGGATAAGGGATCAATAGACCTACCAACCTACCTATTTAGGGATTGTTATAAAGATAACTTTGTTATGATGACTCTTGAGGAGGTAGAACAAACTAGATACCAAAGGTATTCCATAAGGGATTGGATATTGGGCCAAGGACCAAGAACAATTCCAAGAGATGAACACCGTGAGAGATCATCTGAGAGTAATGTTAAGAAACCAGAAACCACCTCATCATGCAGAAAACTGGGTGACACTAAGGCCAATCTAGGGTTGCATGAGTCACTATTTCCAACAGACTGGTTTGAAGAACTTAAAACAGGACCAACTGCCAGAAGATCGAGAGTCAAACCAAGCAGACGCGTCAAACCAGCTGATTTTCAGAAATGGGTCAGAAAATATAGTGGATCATGGGATCCATACGATCACTTACCAAGCTTTAAACAAGTGCTAAGAGCAAAACGTATATTCAATTTTCATACTCAATTCAAGGGGTTTGGAATGACATTAGAAGGAAAAGCATTGACATAGTTCCAAAACATTCCACCGAGGTCAATCATGGACTTAAACACATTAGCTCAAGGATTTGTAGCTACTTGTTCCAAAATGAGGATCAAACACAATATGGTAGCTCAAATCTACAGCTTTAAACAGAAACATGGTGAGTCTCTTAGGGATTGTGCAACTCAAATGAAACAATACAGTGCTAGATGCCCAGTGCTAGAGATACCTGCAGAAGAACGACTAGTATCATTGTTTCTAGAGGGACTGGCAAACAAAGGACTTCATGCTATATTGTATAGTAAGAAGCATACAACCCTAGAAGCATGTGTCTCAGATGCTATTGACTTAGGAGACAATTGTGATATTTTCAGCAAAGAAGATGTCCCTAAGGATAATCAAAGTAATAAAACAGCATCCACTAAACCAGCACAAGTGGGAACGACTAGTGCAACACCACTTTTAGCCGTAGAAGACATGCTTAAAAGGATGAATGACATGATGAATAACATGCAGAAAGCACCTATGAGATTACCAGGGCAAGGGATACCTCAACAGAGAAAACCAATTATGCCACAAAAATGGTGTGCAATCGAGGGTAAATGGACCAACCATGAGACAACGAGTGCTATTTCCGACCAAAGTATGATGGGAATGTTCAATACGTGCCCATGAGGCCACAAGGACAACCCAAGTACAGATACCAGCCTAATATGACCCAGGCTCAAGGACCACCGATGGGTATGGAAATACCTCAACCTGTGTTGGGTCAACAACCTCGGTATCCAAGACATAATGCAGTACCTGTAAAGTACATGCATTTAGAAGAAGTCGTAGATGAACAAGCACTAGTGCCTCTTATACCCTATGCTAAGCCTAGTCCATCTACAGTAATGGTAGAAGGAGGTTGGATTAATTCACATCCACCACCAATGAAAGAACCTGTGACTTATGCTCCACCGGAGCTCGCACCAATGTATGCCCAGATCCTGACATGAACCTTAAGCCAATTGAAGCTTATTGCATACAATGTTGCAAAAAGGGAGGACACTTCCCAGAAGATTGTCCCAAAAATTCTTTAAACAAGGGAAAAACAGTAGTAAATGTAGTCCAAGTGATACCTAGTAGCTCATCTGAGAGTGAACCAATTGTTCCAGTCAAGGCAATCACTAGAGCTCAGGCTAAGAAAAAGAAACATAACTCCTTTGATGATTTGGAGAACACAAAAGCTGCCTCTCAAAAGACCAAAAGAAGCAGAAGCAAAAGCAAAAGATATGAGATGAGAAAAAAAAAACAATAGGCTGAAATCGAGGAGAAAGCAAAAAAGCTATTCCAAAAAAAGGTGAAACAAATTGGGAGTGAAATCAAAGAAACAATCGTGAAATCTGGAGGATCAATTTTGGTTGATAAAATTTTTGAGCCTATTAATGCAGCCTTGGAAGCCTACCAAGCAGGACTTAAAGCAGGCCAAAACATGAAAAACAAACCGAAAAACTATCCCTCTCCAGACATGGAAACAGTTAAGCTTGAAGCTTATCAAAAAATGGTAAGAATCACGTAAGAGATGCTAAAAAAACAAAAACCCAAGCTTGAAAGTATTGAAAAATGTGAAGAGCTTGTAGTAAGAAAAACTAAAGAAAAATCCAAAGCGATGGTAGAACCCCACCTTGAGACAAAAGAACCAGAACTTGTAGTGCCAGACAACAAAGATGCCTTAGACAGAATTCCATTCGTGGAGGAAGACTGGCCAGAACACTTATGGAAAAAAGTTAGAGAGATCAATGATGGGAGCCTAAATCTAAAATCAACTCCTATAGAGGAAGTTTGGTTAGACGACCTACCTCCTCATATGGACGTGGATGTACAATCCTTGTACAGGGATTGCAGATCTGAAGCTTCAAGAATGTCTAAACCACTAACCTTGAAAACATTATCCTCTTACTTGGGAGATAACAAAAATTAATCCATAGTGTGTAAGACCGCTCAAGTAAAAAGAGCGGAACAGACCCTAGAAGTAGAACAGACCCATCCAATGCACTCTTACTTTGGGAGAACTGTTAAAAATCAGGCCATATTTATGGAATGACCTACAGAAAACCCTAGAGAAGGTGGGGATAACGGGGCTCATCATTAAAAAATTGGAAAGATTGAAACACGAAATGGATAACAAAGAGATTTGATCTGTTTCAATGAACAAATTCAGAGAATACTATGAAGGGGAAGAAGGAAACACCACCCTTCCAGTGAAATATAATGACATAGAAAACATGGCAATACTGGATAATGGGCCAGGCATAGCCACAGCCACGAAAGCAGTATGGGAATCCTGGGGACAGCCAGCCATTAGATAAACTCGAATACAATTGCAATTGGCTGACGGAAAGATTGAAATACCATTAGGTTGTTTGAAAAAGTGATAGTCAATTCCTATGGGATTGAATATCAACACACTTTTTCCATAGTAGACTTTGGGAAAAAACTCAATTACAAAATCATATTGGGAATACCTTTCATGCAACAGGTACAACTTATCCAAGATTGGGGAAACAAATATCTGTACTTGAAGCAAGTGTGATCTATAACAATGGTTAATTTAAAAGATCACAATTATAGAGATGTCTTAAAAATTCCCATACAAGAGTTTGATTCAGGCTCTTCGATCAAAACTAAGCTTCCTTCTTGGTTAAACAAAGACGCTCCTATTTGGATGTGCGGAGCTTCAAAAAATGGGAGTTTAAAAAGAGAAGAATGTACCTTACAAAGGGATTGCATAGATGAAGCCTATGTACCTGGACCCTTTTCAAAACATTTGTTTGAGCCATTTGAGTGGATTCAAATTTGAGCGAGAATGGATGTATGTTTGAATACATCTATGCCTACTCAATTTTGCAATGAGGATGGCTACGATATAATTCCCATCCAAATGATTTCAACCCTCAACATTGAAGATGAAATTGAGGAACCCAAGGACGTGATGAAAGCTCAAAAAGTCTTTTCAAACCTCTACTACGATGCAACAGATGAGTTAGACGAGCACTCAGCTACCTAAGAAGATTCGGGATCAGAAAAAGAACATGTGAGAGCTAAGCTACTCTTGAAAGGAGGGGAGGAAAAGTTTTTTGACTTTTGTAACCAGAAATCGAGAAGAAAATAATGGTGTAGACGAAAAAGAGACACCAAAAACGTGAAAACAAGACCTATGCAATCAGTCTCGAGTAGAACACAATTCCTGATGCAGATAGATGCACATGATTGTGTCAAGGAAAAAATCACTGGCAGATATCCTTCAAATGAAAATCCAGAAATGTCAAGAACATTGAGATAAACAAGGAAGGATACTCAAGCAAAGCCAAACAAACAGGACAAGGAGCCAACCATGACACGAATTGAGCGGAAAAAGAAATATCAAGAGTTGAAAAAAGCGGATGGTAAAGATGTAATGAGCGTTCCATCCCATTACAAAAAGTATACTCTCCAAGACAGAAAAATCATAGTAGAACAATCTGTTAGAGAACTACGAAAACAAGGTGAATCCTATGAAGGGTCTGAGAACGCAAAAAAGATAGATCTGGCTGAACTAGGAGAAGAGCCTAGGCGTGCCTACATTGCAAATGACCTAACAAAAGAAGAAGAAGAAGAGCTTTTGTTAAGCTTATTGAAAGAATACAACGATATTTTTGCTCGGTCTTATAAGGATCTCAAGGGTGTTGATCCAGAAATCTGTCAACACACCATACCCATGAGAGATGATATGAAACCAAGTAGACAAAGGCCATACACATATAATGAAACATTTTCCAGGAAGATCAAAGAAGAGATTGAAAAACTAAAGGAAGCTTAATTCATTTACAAAATTGAACACAAAGATTGGGTGTCTCCAATTGTGGTTGTATCCAAGAAGAATAAAAAATTACGAGTGTGTGTCAACCTCAAAAAATTGAATGCAGCTACCATTAGAGACCACTTTCCTCTTCCAATCACTAGCTTACAGCTTCTAAGATGGCTTTTTGGGATACAATCAAGTTTTGGTTGACCCAAAAGATCAGCATAAAACTGCTTTTGCAACGGAATAGGGTATTTTTGCCTATCGGGTTATGCCCTTTGGGTTAACTAATGCTCCTGCCACCTTTGAAAGATTGATGAGCCATGCTTTTAAATAATATCTTAGGAAGTTCTTGGAAGTGTATATGGATTATCTATGCGTACATTCATCAATCCGGGATGATCATTTTGAACACCTCAAAAAGGTATTCTAAAAATGTAGACTTTATAGGATTTGCTTAAATCCTGAAAAGTACACATTCATGGGTAGACAAGGAAAAATTCTTGGACATATACTGTCTAAAAATGGCATAGCTACTGATATGGATAAAATTCATGTTATTGCTGATTTTCCTAGACCAACAATAGTCAAGGGGGTTCAAGCCTTCATGGGGCATTGTGGATATTACAGATGGTTCATTTACATGTACGTTATAATTGCAAAACCCATGTATAGCTTGATTACACACTTTGAATGGATTGATGAGTGTGAATAATCCTTCATGAAGCTTAAGCAAGCTCTCACCTTAGCTCCAATATTGAAAGTGCCAGATTGGAATAAGATATACCACATACATGTAGATGCTTCCAATTTTTCCATAGGTTGTATACTAGCTCAACCAGGAGCCAAAAAATCAATTTTCATATTTCTTATGCTAGCCGACAGTTGAACATGGCAAAAAATAATTACACTACCACAGAAAGGGAAGGATTAGGAATGATCTATGCCGTTAAAAAGTATTGACATTACCTATTAGCCAACAAGTTTGTGTTCTTTGTGGACCACCAAACTTTGTTGTACTTGGTCAACAAGCCATGCAACAGAGGAACAATAGTGAGATGGTTCATCATTCTTCTGGAATTTGATTTCACTGTGGTTGTAAAAAAGGGCACTACACATCAAAGAGCAGATCATTTGTCAAGGATTGTTTCATGAGAATCACCTAAAGGGGTAGACAATGATTTACCAGATGCCTATTTGTTCTCCGTGGAAATGATACCGCAATGGTCGGAAAACATGGTATCATTGATGACAATAGCTCAAGTGGATTCACAAATACCACTTTCTATTACAATCGGATTAATCGAGCAATCGGCTATGTACCAATTACTAGTTGATAGGCTATACAAAAGAAATCAAGATGGAATATTGCTCTTATGCATTAATCCTGAAGAGAAAAACCAATACCTAAGTCAAGCACATATTACCATAGTAGGACTTCACTTTGCGGAAGACCAAACTATGCGATGAATTTTGAGACTTGGAGTATTTTGGCCAACTATGAGGAGTCATGTTCACTCTTTAATAATGCCCTTATAATTCATCAACAGGGGAAAATTCACTGATAAAATCTTCCAGATGAGCGTAAATAGTGTATATACCATCAAAAAATCATCACGAAATAGTCCTTTTTGGTTATTTTCATCATTTTTCTCGATATTGAGACTTAAAAATAGAGAAATCCAATAAAAAATAGTTGTGTTTTTCAATGGATTTTCTTAATTATTGGATTTTCACTTTGCGTTTTTAGCGCATTTTCTTATTTTCTTTGTTTTTTCTCAATAAACAGGTCAAAAATTAATAATAAATAGCAAGGGAGCTCAGATGGAAAAACTGAAGACACGATGGTGATCAGAATGACAAGGGAAACAAGCAGAAATATTTTCAATAAAATCGAAAGATGGAAGCCTAAATTAGGCGGCCAGACCTACTTTTGCAAAATTCTTGCAAAATGAGCTACAAGAATCCGATTAGGAAAATTTTTGAGTCTAACATAGATTTCATGGCCTAGTAGAACGAACTAACATGGGAATCTGGAAAAAATTGGTTCGAGAAGTCCAACTATAATTCCACTTGTTGCCCTTGGAGAAAGTTCTTTACTCCTCAGTGATCCATTTTGTACGGCCGGTAGCTAGTCTAAACCCCTAGAAAAAACCCTAGAATCTGAGCAGTGTACGAATACCTACGACCAAAAATTGACCATAGCGGCCTGTTAGCTCAACCAAATCAGATGGGATTTGAATTATAGCATGCCCTAACATAATAGAACCCTTCTATATCATCAGTTGACCATTCGGCAAGGGTCAAAAGGGTCCCAAGTAGAAAAGCTAGGTTTTTGACAGATGTCAAAATTGGGTTCTGACTCCACAGACAGCTTAACTACGAGGTCTATACATAATGTATATGATTCGTTTTGTAAAATCAATCAAGCAAAGCCCTTGAAAAGTAGAAAATGGCTCAAAGGCTACAAAGCATCAAATTCGACATACGAAGTCAAATTGACTCCAAATGGGCCAAAATTGGATGAGTTGCTTCACAACTATGTTGCGGACAAGTCCATAGCCTTAGAGGTGACTAACAAACTCAACAGGCAGTGTAGTTGTTAGGGCTTACTTCCAAGGACAAGCTATCTATGAAGGTATGGGATGTAGTATGGTGCAATGTCTGCATAGAAACGCTAAGGTTGCATCTCTGCTCTGGAAGTTTAGAATTTTGCTTAGCCTTAAGGGGTGAACTCTTCTCATGGTAAGCACTGAACCCAAGCCATACTCTGTGCATAGATCTTCATGCAGATGCTTGAGTAAAATACACAGCAAACTGCATACAACATAGCTTTACTGCACAATAGAAAACTACAAAACATCATTGACACAAATAAACTATATTGTATTACTGCAAATTCTGCATCATGTAAGCACACGCTACAGCCCCCTACCAAATACAGTTCGACTCCTCTAAGTAGAGAATGACTAACGGCTTCTAACTGCCATGATGCGCGAAGAAGTAACTTGCACGACTAAAAGAAATCCCACTTAAACTAACCATCATAGGTGTAAAAACACCCTTAGAGTTCAAAGGTCTAAACCTTCGTTACAAATAAAAGTAAATAAACTACGATTGAAGTATCAAGGCCTAACACCTGGCACATCCGGTGGGCAATGTTTGCAAAACATTGTAAGAACCCGCAACATCCCTTGACAAAACAAGCCTGAAAATCAAAATAAAATTCTTCTTGCTACTGCTCTTGAATATCAAAACCTTCAGTTTCAACAGGATCCCCTGACTTCCCCTCCACCTCCATATCCTGAGCAGCTTCAAGTAATGTAGCATCAATACCTAGATCTTCAGACATTGCCTCAGCACTTTTTAGCAAAAGTTCCTCCATCTTCTCCTGATCCTCTATGTCATCAACCTGTATAATTGAAACTGAAACTGCAATTTGACCTGCGTCCTGAACTGATCCCTGAACTGTTTCCTGAACTGACAACTAAACTGTAACCTTAGATTCCACTTCAGCTGTATACTAAACTGGCTCAGCCACTGCAGTATCCATTTCCATCTGATCTTTCATCTTCTGTTGCAAATTTGCATTCTGCTTCTTCAAATCAGCTAATTGTCTCTGTAGAAGCAAAAATTCCTCCTTGGATTCCTCCCCTCAAAATCTTCGTATGGTTTACTAACCACATTATACATTTTAATTTTAATCTTCTCCCACACTCCGTTCATATACTCCATGACCTCACTCTTCATTCTCTCAATATCTCCTAAACTGACATACCAGTCTTCTACATCTAGCTCTTCTTCTGACATGTGTCTGATCTTTCCCTCCACTTTTCTACAAGTTGCAACCCTGCTTAACATTACCCTGTTGCTACTCTCCAAAGATGCAATAACAATAGATATTTCAGTCAATTTCTCTTGCAGTAGTTGGAACCACTTCTCCTTCCCTTTAGAAACTCTTGCTGAAGTCTTTTCTCTGCTTGATACTACCTGCTTGTAAGATTCCAAGTCTTGTCTCATCAATTCCTGATCTTTAGTTAAGTCTAGAACCTTTTTTGCCAAAAACTCTATCTCATTTTGTCCTTTAAAGCCCCTTGCTTGACCTGCTTAAGTTCACTTTGAATGCTATCATTCTCTCTGCTCAAAAATGTGAGATCTAGAGACTGCTGCTCCACATACTCTTTAACCAAATTTAGTGCAGTTTGCAATTCAATAACAGAGACATTAGAAACTGAGCTTTAGAAATTGCAGGTCTCTCCAATAAAGAATCTTCAAGTGTAGCTATAGGCTGCTGCTTTGACAACTTATAAAGTCTCCTGATCTTAGAACCTGTTTTGGCAGTTGCAGGTATCACAGGATTTTCACGCACACCTACTGGAGTATCTGAAAATAAATCTTCAAAATCTTTATTCATCTTATCTTTTACTGCATTCAAAGATTCTTGTTTAGAGTAATCTACAGACAAAAGATCTTGAATGTCTTTATCTATCTACACAGATCTGTGGTCCAAGAACAACTTCTGTCTTTTCTCTCTTCTTATTGAAGAGCCGACGTCTTTAGTTACCTGTGGTGAAATCTGGCCCTGTATCCCCGGAAAAATGCTTTTGTTGTTGACATATTGAAACACAGCAGCAAGATAAGTCCCAACCTTAGTTGTCCTATCCTTCCTTCTTTTCTTTTTGTAAATTTCAAATTTAATCCTGCAAACAAAATATTAGCCCACCCCATGTGTCTACCACTTTCTGTAGCTAACAAGATGCCATAATTCTCCCTGCTGATATATTCAGACTTTACCAAAAAAAAAACCCGTTCAATAAACCACCCGAGCTCACTCTTCGTTCCTGACATTTGGTAATAATGCCTTTCTCCCTGAGATGGACCAAAAGCTCTGGTCATATCTTTCTAGTAGCTTTGTGCAATAGAGAGGTCAAACACCTTAGCTACTAACTCTTCAATCAAATAGTCTTCCTTGAAAATATGTCCATCATTTGATTGCATTTGCTTCAAGTAAAACTGTGCCCATGTGACTGTTTCTCTAACTCACCCATGGGAGTATTGAAAAATCAGGGAGACCAATTTTTCTAAGCCATGCATTGTTTACTTCATTATTTCCAAATCATACCTGAAATCAAGAAACATATAGTCGGACTTCCTCTTTGGGTTGTACCATATGCGGGTAGGGGTTACCATCTCTGGTTCATCATCAAAGCTTGGGTCTTGCACCATCGTGCCTTGAAAGCGAGTCTTTCTTACAAAGCTTCTTAACGAAGCAAGAATTTCATTATCGGCTCTTGCATCCGAGCCAACACTCGCAGAGGAGTTGCGAATTCTTGACATCCTCAGTACCATCATAAAATGCAAGAATGGGTTGTACCACAGGTTGTGATTGCACGCTACCTTTTCACATGCATAACTAGTCATTGTTGAAAAATCATCATTTATAAGACTTCCCCCTTGATTCTTGACCCTTTGCCCAAAAAATGGTTTGTCGGAATCCGTTGATAGGCTCTTTAATAATTGTACCCTCCTGATCACAGAGTAAAAAAGTATTGGGTCCCACTAATTTTACAATCTGGAATGGCCCCACATACCTGAGTTTGAGTTTACTTGGTCTAAGGCCCACTTTACTGTTATAAAGCAGTAGCCAATCACTTGGAGGAAAAAAATTGAATTTAATATTTCTGTTAATCCAAGCTTATCTCCTTTGTTGGATAATGTCAGCAATGTACTGGCTATGGATTCTATCCTCTTCCAACCTCAATAAAGCCTCTTTCCTGTAAGTGTCTGAGTCTTCAGGAGACAACTTTTCCTGAACTGCAACCCTGATACTTGGCACTATAAATTCCATGGGTGCAATTGCTTCCAACCCATACACTAACTTGAATGGTGTCATTGCAATAGTATCTTTGTATGCTATTCTAAAATCCCATAGTGTAGAATCCAATATTTCATCCCAATCTGTCCTATGTTGATTGACCAATTTCTTGAGAATTTTGACCAAAATCTTGTTGGTACTTTCTGCTTGTCTATTGGCATGTGGATAGTACACTGTTGACTTCTTATGCAAAATCATATGCAGCTCAGTCAGTTTACTGATTACTTTGTTAATAGAATGTCCTCCCTGATCAGAAGCTAGCTCATGGGATAGCCAAACCTAGTCATAATGTGTCTATATAAAAACTTTGCTACACTTTTTTCTTTATTGTCTCTTAAAGCCACAACCTCTACCCACTTTGAACCGTAATCAGTCGCAACCAAGATATACCTGTTTTGTGTAAATCTAGCAAGTGGTTTGTTTGGACCAACAAAATCCAATCCCCATTTTTGAAATGGTTCCAAAGGCAAAATAGGTTGCAATGGCATTCTATCCACATCCAATGGTCTGCCATCTCTTTGACACAACAAACAATTTTTACTGAACTCTTGAGCATCCCTAATTACTGTTGGCCATCAGAGTCCTGCTTGAAAAACTTTCCTTGCAATAATCTCTCCTGAGAAGTGGCCTCCTGCAGTCCTTGCATGTGCTTCTGCCAAAACTGCTTTTTGCTCAAACTGTGGTATACATCTCCTTATTACCTAATCAATGCCCCTCTTATATAAAAGTCTTGCAATAACTGTAAATGGTTTACTTCTCAATGCCATCCTCTTCCTGTGATCTTTGGTCATAGATTTAGGTAACACTCCTTCAGTCAAAAACTGAAACATATCTTCATACCAATCCCCTGACTGGTTAGTCGCTTGAACTAAAAACAGACCTACATCAGGTAATTGGTCAGGTACTCCTGAGGAATGAGCTTCCCTTGTTTCCAACCTATTGAGATAATCAGCCAAAACATGAAGTCGTCCAGGAATATGTATGGCCACATAATAAAATTCTTGCAATAGCAGTATCCATTTGGCCAACCTTCCTGACAAATGTGGTTTGTTCACCAAATAAATAAGAGCCCGATGATCTACATTAATTTTCACTTTGCGTTTTTAGCGCATTTTGTTATTTTCTTTGTTTTTTCTCAATAAGCAGGTCAAAAATTAATAATAAATAGCAAGGGAGCTCAGATGGAAAACCTGAAGACATGATGTGATCAGAACGACAAGGCAAACAAGCAGAAAAATTTTCAATAAAATCGAAAGATGGAAGCCTAAATTAGGTGGCCAGACCTACTTTTGCAAAAATATAGATGCTACAGTTAGCATCTTTTTCAATATCCTGAATGCTGTGTCCTGCTCTTTTCCCCATTCAAAAACTGCATCTTTCTTTGTAGGTTTGGTTAGTGGTGTACATACATGTGCCAAATATCTCAAAAATTGGTTATGCCATTTCACTTGACCCAAAAATCTTCCCAATTGCTTAATGGTTTTTGGTTCCGGTGATTTATTGATTGTTGTTACCTTACTTGGATCTATAGACACTCCTTCTTTAGAAATGACATGTCCCAGGAGAACTCCTCTTTGAACTACAAAAGCACATTTGGTTGGGTTCAGTGACAGCCTAAATTCCCTGCATTTCTGAAAACATAACTTCAAGTGCTCTAAATGCTCGTGTTTCTTTCCAAAAACACTAAAATCATCCAAGAAAACCCTCATAAATGTTGTAAGGTATTCTTCAAATACACACTAAACTACTTTCTGAAATGTTGGTGGAGCATTTTTCAAGCCAAATGTCATCACATTACTGGCATAAACTCCCCATTCAGTCACAAAGGTTGTTTTCTCTCTGTCTTCAAGTCCCATTAAAATTTGGTTGTATCCACTAAAACCATTCAGGAAATTGTAAAGCTCATGTCCCGCTACTACATCCAGTAATGTATTACAAAAAGGTAAAGGAAATCGATCAGTTACTGTAGCAGCATTTACTGTCTTGTAATCTACACAAACCCTCATCTTGCCATTCTTCTTTGGAACAACAACAATTGGCAACAACCAAGTAACCTCATCCCATGGGTAAATGAAACCCACATCCAACAGTTTGTTGATTTCCTCTTTATCCTGTTTGGCATAGTTAGGATTCATCATGTACCGTTGTTGTACAACTGGAATTGCATCTTCTTTCAAGTTAACTTTATGTCGGAAAAAGCTAGCATCTACTCTCTTCATATCAGTATATTTCCATGCAAAAACATCTTTGAATTCCAGCAACAACTGCTTCAGTTTTTGCTTAAACTCCTCATCTAGTTCTGTTGAAACCTTTACTATTTGTGGTTCTTCCTCAGTGTTCAGGTTCAGTTCCTGCAATTCATTATGAGTGACTCTTGCAGTTATTTCAATTTGATGTTCAAATACTCTTTCTATCTGCTTTACTGCTTCATGGCTTCCAATTCTTCTTTTCTTTCAGTTTGCAAATTCTTCAATAACTCATTACCCATTTTGGTAGGTGACTGCTTACCCTGAGCAATCAATGTTGAGTCAAGGACTTTAGTCCATCATCTTGATGTTGTAAAACATACTTAGTGGCTATTTTTTGCACATCCACTTCAAAGATAGGTACCACTAATGAATTGGTTCTAAGAAATTCTTCTTCAACATCCTCTCCAATTTCTTCTACCATGTTCAGTCCTTCTACATGCAATGCCCTAAAACCTGGTGGGATTACCTTTATGGCATCCATTTGCATTCTAACTTTCTTCTTACCCCTTTTGATCACAATGGAGTATGCTCTCCATAACTGCTTTACTCTTGCTGCTCTTAACCGTTGGTTCTAAGAAACCCTTCTTCAACATCCTCTCCAATTTCTTCTACCATGTTCAGTCCTTCTGCATGCAATGCCCTAAAACCTTGTGGGTTTACCTTTCTGGCATCCATTTGCATTCTTACTTTCTTCTTACCCCTTTTGATCACAATGGAGTCTGCTCCCCATAACTGCTTTACTCTTGTTGCTCTTAATCACGGTCTTCCCAACATGATTGGATAAGAACGAATAGATTCCTCCAACTTGAGTACTACAAAGTTAGCTACAAATTGCAGTCCCCCCACTGAGATTTGCAAATTTCTCAAAATGCCCAAAGGTTGAACCCGCCTCTGGTCTGCCATTTTAATCTAAAAATGAGCTGGATCGCACTTCAAAAGATTCAAACGTTTGCAGGTTGATCCCGGGAGAATATTAACTCCTGACCCCCCATCCAAGAGTACACCTGGGAAAAACACTTTTCCAATGGAAACCCCAACTACAGGTACCTTGTCACATCAACATCCAAAGGTTGAACTTCACAAGCTTCACCACAAATAGTGTCCTCAGGGTCCATTCCGGTTTCCTGATTCTTTCTTGCCACTTCTCTAGTAAGACTTTTCAACAATTGCTGTGAAAATGCAGGTACCAGCCTCAACATTTGCTTCACTGTGATGCTCATTGGAGCTGACAACAATGCTTCATAGCAGTCATCACTTACAACCTGTTCTGGCAGTTCAATTTGATTGTGATCTAAATTTTGTCTCCTTTGGTCATCCAAGGATCTTATAACAAAATTCCATTCCTCAAGTGGTACACCTCCGCTTTGAGAGGTTCTCACTTCTTTGAGTGCCCCTGTCCTTACTGCTTTTTGATCTTTCCAACTCAAATTGTTTGGGTTGTCTACTTCTTCCAAGATGGAGGTTCCAACCTTGGCATTTTCCCTAGTGACCACCATGGCATCAGTACACCCACGGGTTTCTGGAATAGTCTCAATGAGGATACAGGTTGTACAATCACAATTGTGATACTTAGGTGTTGCCTGAGCAAATGTAGTCTCATGTACCTACTGATCGATTTGCTGTTCTGTTTTGACAACTTCTACCTTTTCTTCAATCCATTCTATTTCAGTCCACGTCTCTTCAGTCCATTCCTCCAATATTACTAAATTAGCCTAGTCCAAAGGTCTTTGCTCTTGCTGTTATGGTGGAACTGGTGGATTCTGTTCTGGACGTCAATTATTATTGTTATTGTTGTACTTGATGATATGGATTCCTCTATCGTTCCAATGTTGGCAGCAAAGTTCACAGTCAGGTCCTTGTCGATGACCCATGACTCCACAATAATTGCATGGTGATTGTGGCATATTATTCTGATTCCTATTTTGATATCCCCAATTATCTGGATTCTAAAACTGTATTTGAGGTGCAGGTCCTTGATATCTCCGATTAGGACCTTGAGGGGCAATCATGCTTGCAACGGCCTCCCTCATCTTTTGAGTAATGTACTCAGGTCTTCTTCCCCTAAAATCCGGGTTGTAAAAACAACCATCATAGTCATGTCCAAACCTTTGACATACTTGACAAAATGGTTTCTCTGACATGCCAAACTGGTTCATGCCCAGAGTTTGTAATTTAGCCTGATTCATTTTGTTGACTGCATCTCCAGTCACCACATCCTTTTCCTGCTTTTTATCCTTTTTTGGAGACTCCTTATCTTTTTTCTATTTCTTCTTTTCTGACCAATCTTCATCCTCATCACTATCAGTGTCAACACCCGTATCCTGATTTGAAGCATCAGTTTTTGACCCTGAATCTTCGGATTCTGAGTCTGAATCATCACTTTTCTTCTTCTTCTTCTTTTCCCATAAGATAGTCTTACCTACATACCTTCTTTCAGCCCTGGCGGCTGCCTCAAATGAATCAGTAAAATCCTGTGCATTTTCTAACGGGGGTCTCCCTGTTACTGCACTCCTGTATTCTTGTTTGAGTCCCTTACAAAAATAATCCCCCAACTGTTCCATAGATGGCTGTTGTGCCACTTCCACATCTGTTGTTTAAATTCCTAAACTTTTGGGCATAATCTTCAACCAACAAGTCTTTTTGCTTTAACTTCCTCACTTTCTTTAAAATGTCTTCAGGTGTTTTGTCTTCCCTGAACCTTAACAAAAATCTTTGTTTCAAATCATTATAATTAGCAAAACCAAGTATACCATACTACAAGAACCAATCCATGGCTTTCCCCTGCAGTGTTGCTGCAATATGCTCTTTCTTTACTCCATTCGGGTGTAGTGCCTCATATCCACTTGCAGACCACCTTGTTTGAAACTGACCAACGTGGCTGTCAGCATCTTGGGACTTTTTCCCGTTGAACTTTGCCGCGCCCACTGTGGGATTTGGTGCAGCCATTGGAGGTATCGGAAGTGTTTTGAGTACCCTTACCGGAAGTGGATTAAAAGGTAAAGAGGATGTCAGTGTTCCTGTAAACTGTAATTGTCTTCCTACCTGAAAGAATGTCTGAGCTAACAATACATTCACCAATGTTCCCACAATTGGGTTTGCTGTAGGAGGAGTTGCTTGTTGGCCTTGTTGGTTTGCAGGTGGGGTCCCCTACCACCTATGTTCAAGTTCTTGCAATTTAGTCCCCGCCCCAATAGTACCTGCTCCTGCAGTGTCCCCCCTTACAGATTCATCTTGGCCATCATTGCCCAACTCTGCTTCCTGTCTTCTCCTTGCTGCAATTCTCTCCTAAGTCAAAACCTTGTGCCATATGAGTGTTGCAGTGCATTGGACTCTTGTCCTACCCCACTCATACATGATTTCTTCTTTTTTGTCATAAATAATGTACCAACACTTTCCTTTCATATAGACTATAACAAGAAGGTAAGTTGCATGCTCCAAAAGGTAGAAATGAAGAAACTACCTTGTCAGTCACTGCAATTTTGATTTCCCTGGCAAATTTGGGAAGAACTCCTTTGAACTTGGTTGCATATTCCTTAGACTCTTCCTGCGGGGTTACCCAATTGGAGAATTCCCTTAGGTGGTCAAGATCAACTTGCATATCAGTCCCGCACTATATTCCTAAGTGCCATACGGTTCAAGCTCAATTGGAACCAAACGTAGGATTGCCAAAGTGTTGGGGCATACATCCTAACAGTAACGCAGAGTAAAATACACAGCAAACTGCATACAACATAGCTTTACTCCATAACAAAAAACTGTAGAACATCATTGACACAAATAAACTGTACTGTATTACTATAAATTTTGCATCATGTAAGCACACGCTACAGCCTCCTACCGCATACAGTTCGACTCCTCTAAGTAGAGAACGACTAACGACTCCTAACTTCCATGATGCGTCAAGAAGTAACTTGCACGACTAAAAGCAATCCCACTTAAACTAACCATGATACGTGTAAAAACACCCTTAGAGTTTAAAGGTCTAAACCTTGGTTACAAATAAAAAGTAAATAAACTATGATTGAAGCATCAGGGCCTAACAGTAGTCACAAAGATCGGTGATTTCAGAGTTGGCAAAGCACAAAGTGATGCCGGCAAGACCAAACTTTACCATATTCAATTTAGGACTTTTTTTAGGTGTATAGAATGTGTTTAGGTCAAAAAATTTAAAGTTTTGCAAGCAAAATGTGACTGCTGTAAATAATCGCAATTATTTACTTTTGCACTATTTTTGCTTGAAGTTGCATCATCACATCATCTATTACTTGTACACACCTAATACATGCCAAAATTCAAGTATGAGCCAAAATGATCACATATAACTTGAAAAATTGCCCAAAAAAAATGCAAAGAAGTCTTTGCAAGCCAAACTCTGAGTTATGGACCACATTTCTTGATCCAAATCACCTCATATCCTATACACAAAGGGATTATGATTTTTGGAAAAAAAAGTTAATAATCACGATTATTTACTTTCATGCCAAAAAGGGAGAATTTTGCTATTTTGCCATCCTACATCCAAAGTACATGATGTGCTAAGCCCACTAGCCAAGTTTGAACAAATTTGGAGCTCTAAATCTAAAATTTCCATTATATCTACTATTTCAGAGACCTAAGCCAAAATCTGGTACCATTTTCATCCTATGCATCCAAATGAGCCCATATTTCACTCAGAGTACTGATTTGGTATATACTTCAAGCCTGTAATGCCAAATTTGCAAAAAGTTGAAATATTTACTCACTTGTAAATAATCGTGATTATTTACTTTTGTTCCATTTTTTTGCTTGGACTTTATAATTTTGTTCCTTACATGTTTTTATGCATCTATGCTTGTGCAAAAATTGATTTGAAGCAAATTGGACCAAAACTGTTAGCATTTCAGACTGAAGGACATTTCAGAGAAAAAACTGTCAAATCTGCTAACTTTGACACTCTATTCACTGAACAGGAGCCATGCAAGCAGCAGAGAGGGCCAAGAAAAAGGTCAACCAAAAAGAAAATTTGCAAGAGCTACCATCATACCAACTGGACCTCGATTCAGTCAAGAATGCAAAAGCAACCTTCTTTCAACGGAATAGCTTGAAGAGCACAACACCACAGTGTTCACCAACAAATTCAAGAGGGAGGAAGGACACCAGGTAGAGCTGCAACTTCTACCCAAATAAGTATATGATGTCGCCACAAAGCCCAAAACCAAAGAAGCCAACAGAAGGCTAGGACTCAGAGACTTCTATGAGCAAGAGCCGTGTGGGGTGGACTTCCAAAAGGCTTACGAGCTTTTGTCCACGATCAAAAAAGATGGAATTGCTTAGATCTCTGACACACAAGGGAATAAGGTTGAACAACTAATTGACCATGCACAGTATGTTTTGTCCGCATTTAAAGGGACAAAGAAAGAAGGAAAAATCACATATATGGGCACACCAGAGGTTTTAACCAAGATTGCTTACCATGCCATCGGCATGGCGGACAACTTGCCACCTGCCCCAGATTAGAACACTTGGATAGTGTTAGCACAACTTTCTCCTCGAGCTACAAGATCTGCAAAGAGATCATACAAGTCAGGTGAAGAGTCTGTTGAGAGCTCGCCTAGAACGGCACAGCAGTGAAAGCTCAGATGATGAGCAAAGGAGAGCTAGAATTGAAGAAATGAAGAGAAAAGCTATGGCAGCACACCAAGAGAAACCTGTACAAAAGCAAGCCAGGTTTGAACGAGAAAAACATTCTTACTAGCACAACCGCCAAGCACAAGGAAAGGACCCGAAAAAGTGGGTGCCTATTGGGCTTAAAGGACCAAGAACCAAGCATCACACCAGGAAGCAGGTTGAAGATCCCACGGAATCCCTGGAACAAATGTATCAAGAAGCAGAAGACTTGAAGCTGAGGGAAGCACAAGAAGCAACAAGGAAAACTAAAGAGGCGGTAGGATAGCAAAAGCAAGCAAAGGAAGCCACAGCACAAGGAGAAGCACAACATGCTCAAGGTGATGTATCTCCCCGCAACTCTTTCCTTGTTTCTGAACACCATGATCACCTTATGCCGAACCCACCACCATCACCAGCAATTAGAACCACAACAACTGAGCCAACAAAAGAAGCAGAGCCTGAACAGCAAGAAGAAGCGGAATCAGCACACCAGGCAGCTGAATCTACTCAAGAGCAGCAAAAAGAGCACGACGAAGGCCAAAAAGAGCAGCCAGTCTACCACCATCAGAGGACAACAAGAAGTTAGAGAAACAAAGAGTACAGGAGGCCAAGGAAACACCCTCTACCTCAACACAACAAGGGAAGGATGAGGCATCCACGAAGCCTCAGGATGACAAAACAGAAAAAGATCAGCCACAGCCACAAGGGCAACAGCAAACAGCCACCATGACGTCGCCCAAGGACACACAAGAAGCTGCAAAAACATCAAGTTAGCTGGCACAAAACGAAGACTGGCAATCAAACGACGAGGACATCCTACAAGTGAATGAATATGTTAAGCAAATGCAAGATATGACTGAACGACTTCGCTCAGTAGCACTAAGTCGTAGCACAAGGGGCAAGGAATTAGAGATGGTGATTGACACACTCCAAGGGGAGCTAGATGACTGACTCAACATCATCACCGATCTACAAAGGCAAGTGTAGGAGTTAAAAGCAAAATCTAAACAACATCAGCTCGCCAGGGATAAGCAGCAGAAAGAGATGGAGGATCTTGGTGAGTTGCTTACAAAATTGTGAGATGCATGCAAAGCAAAAGATGAGCAACTGACAGAAGTTACAAATGAACTTCTAACGACACTCTTAGTAGACCGCCTCGCCATCCGTCAACCCGAAGACTACTTCAGCCCATAAAGCTGTGTCAAGGGACGACACAGGCGAGGAGGGGGGGGGGGGGGGAATGTTAGTAGCAAGATAACACACACACCATGGATAACATTTTTTGGAGCTCTCATTGTAAAAACACTTATTATTTTGATAAACCGAGAATATTGTAACACCAATTTATTGGATAAACCTTGTAATTGATGATCCGGGGCTACAAGCTTCCAAATTGTATCAAGCTGTCATTAGCTATCTTTAGTTAGAGCTCCCAGATCATTAGTTTTGACCACCAAAAACCTTGGCTAAGTTATAAAAGCCATTTTCTGTAAGTTATTGTGAAATTTTGGATAATGAAGTGAGCTCACGGCGCTCATTGTGAAATTTTGGATAATGAAGTGAGCTCACGGCGCTCACTTCTCTCCTTCTCGCGCTTCCTACTCCCTCCCCAGTTGTCACATTGCAATTGTGTTTGTTGCATTGCAACCACGGGTAAGAGCTCTATGCATTCACGTAAACACATCACAATATTTTGTAGCCTTTGGCGTAGTCGTAATTTCATCATAAGTAGGATTTTACACTTCAAAATCAAAAACTAAGCATAGGCGGAATATTGGGGTAGCATTGCTAAGCATTTAGGTGCATTCTGGGTCGAAAACGACTAGGTCAAAAATCCACTGCTGTTAATAATCGCGATTTTGGCACTTCACCTAATGTGGGTTTTGAGACCATAGACATGTGTGCTTAGGTTTTATAAACTTGTCCTAGAAGTTCCGTTACATTTGGATATCATTTGATGCTGTAATGGATGTGATTTTTTTGCCAACGAGCGATTGGCTTTTGGTGATTTCAGTCACTTGAGTATAGTTTGAGTTAGATGCAAGTTGTTTGTTGTTTTCCAAGAGATTGACAACCTCTTGTAGCCTCTATGCACTAGTCAAGTCAGCTTCATCCCATGGATTGACAATTTAATCGTGGTTCTCGCTAAAACTGCAATAAGATAGGATAGTGAGGCTAGACACACGTCCCACACCAAGCTTGTGAGAAGTGAGACCCTACACGGACACTCTTGGCTATGCAATGAATATCCAACCAAGAGCCATGCTTCAATGCGTAAGCTTGCCATCTTCTCCATCTTCATTACTATGCTATTATGTATGCTAGCAAGAAGAGTGATGATAAGTGGGGAATTGTTTCTTTCTCCTATGGAATGTTTCTTCTTCCTCTTCCCTACCCTTATTCCCTGCTAGCTCTCTCCACCTTCAAAGGTGTTTGAGGCCTTGGGGTTGAGGCTTGGGATAGTAAATGCTTTCTACAAAGTTTATGTTATGCTTGTGATGCATGAATCTTTCCATCTTCATTGCATCACCTAGGTCACAAGGAACACAAAGATTGTATTGTACCAAATCTCTCTTGATGGAGAAACTATAATACAAATGCCTATTGGAGGGGGACCGTCTCCGTATGAATCCGGTACTCAACTTTTGTCATGTTCTTTAAACTCTCTCTCTTGCAAAATTATTGTTCATGCCAAGTTAACTAAGTACCATATTTATGTTGCTACCATCAATTAAGTTCACCCGCTATGCTCACAAAGTAATCTCACAAAAGTGCTTCACCTAATTTCCTAATTCCGTTACTCTCACAGCTCATAGGCCATTTCCATTACACTCCAACCTTACAATAGTACCTATCCCCGTTGTGCATGCCCTCCACAAAACCCCAGTCCTCTTCTAAAAGCCTTCGTAATTCCTCATAATGCACATCTTTACATACAAGCATTGTGGTAGTCTCCACAAATCCAAACTCTTTAAAAATTTACACGAAACAATGAATAGGAAAACACCAACTCAAGCCCACAGGCCTAGAGGCTTTAGAGTATTTCCAAGAATTGTGGACATACATTATCATCTTTTGCTTGAAAGATGCTACCGACCACAAATCTGGCAATGGCCACTCCATACTTAATAATGAAGATACTTTGATGGATTCAAGCTTTCCAAACTCTTGTGTAGAAGTAGGCACAATATAGGAGTGAGAATAGAAGAAAATCCTTCTTTGAACCAGTTTTGTTGGGCAAAGATGTGCGAAAGTTGTTGCTCCAATATCCACAGGTATAGCATTGAATGCATCGGAGAGACTATGTAGTCACTACTCCTCCACCAATGTGGATGGAAATATGACTATAAATGTATAGCAAATCTTAAGTATGAATCCATAAAGACATTACACTGTGATTTCACACCTAGCTTTGTATTCTCAAAACATGTACTTAAAATGTGTTGGAAATGGAGGTGGTTGTTGAAATTGCATTCTTGACATTGAGAAAACATGTTGCACAATGGCTCTGGTCCCCTTGCCTTTGCGGTTCTTAAAGCCAAGGAGCTTTCCTTTCCAATGATGATCCAAATTTGCATGATTTCGCACACGATGAGGGCCCATAATAGATGGCTACATGTATACCCAAGCACCTTAGGTGAACTCTTGTGGCACCCACTCATCATCTATACCTCTTGCGTTGTGGAATGCAAGCGTCGTGACCTCATCCTTTGGCCACCTTTGTGGAGCAGAGCTGGCCATGGTTGAACAAAGAAAATTAGGAGGAGGAGCAGGACCTTGCTTGTTGCTACAATGTGGGTGGGAGAAAGTGAATGACTTCTCTTGGTGTGCCAATGGGATGTGGTAGTGACAGAGGGGGGGGAAGAGTGTTGTGGCAATCGAGATAGGAGAAGGTGGATAACCCTTGCTTGGTGTGGCAATGGGAGGTGGTAGGGGAGGAGAGAGGAGTTCCCTTGCTACAACAATGGAGATGGTGTAGAGAGAGAGGATTGGAGTAGAGAGTGAGTGTGATGGTTGAAACCAAGGAGGGGTTGGAAAAGGGGTTCTATAGAGAGAAAATCAATTTTTTACCGGGGACTAGTTATGGGGGGGGAGCTTTGGATAGTAAAAAACGATGTTTCAATAGTTTTTATAGAAAAATCAATTTTAGGGTTCTTTGGTGCATGTTTTGACTTTTTGAGGTCAAAAAAATCATTTTTTGACCATAAATAAGTTTAGGGGGGTTTTCAGAAGATAACATTTGAGTTTTGGAAATTTTAAAAAATTTCAAAGTTTTGGGATTTTTTCAAAACCGGATAAAAAAGGAGTGAAGTTGGAGGTTCCATATGGCCCACCACACCCCTCCCCCCCTTACACCCCCCACCTTCTCACTAGGTAAGAAGCCATTAAGAAGTATAAGACTACTTTGTCCCCCTACTTTTTTGAGGGCATAGAGTGTGTCCACCACCCTCCTCTCATTGGTTGGCCTCTAATTAACCTTAATCCCAAAAGGGAGGGTCATATATATTTTCTAATGAGAGAGAGAGAGAGAGAAAATAGAAGGTAGAAGATGAAAGGGAGGGAGAAGACAACTGAGAAACCAAATGACATAGTCAAAACATCAACCAAAATGTCCAAGACCGAACAAAAAAGCGCATACCAAAAGCTGAAACAAACATTGAAAGAGGTTTGGATGACTGAGATGAAAAGTGAAGAGGATTTAAACACAAGAAATTTTGATGCATCCTCTCACTACAAGAAGTATATCATTCAGGACCGGTGTATTGTGATTGAGCAGCCAATGTGAGAACCTAAAGAACCGGGAACATCATATGATGGACCTGATAACGGAAAGAGAATTGATTTTGTTGAACTGGGGAAAGAACCGAGATTGGCTTACATAGCCACGGATCTTACCGAAGAGGAAGTGCACCTTTTGATAGCTACTCTCAAGCAATATAGAGATGTGTTTTCTTGGTCATACAAGGATCTTAAGGGAGTAGACTTGAACATATGTCAACATACGATACCCCTTAAGAGCGATGCTAAACCACGCAGATAATGTCCCTATACATATAACAAAACATTTGCAAAGAAAATCAAAGAGGAGATAGATAAGATTAAAGAAGCAGATTTTATCTACGAGATATAGCATACAGAGTGGGTGTCACCTATTGTGGTAGTGCCCAAAAAGAATGATAAATTATGGGTGTACGTAAATCTCAAGCAGGTGAATGCTTCTACTATTTGAGACAACTATCCATTACCTATCACAGAAGCCTACAACTTTCTTGATGGATTTTTAAGTTACAACTTGCTTGCCATAAAGCCAAAGGATCAACAAAGAACAGACGTTGCCACATAATGGGACATATTTGCTTATGGGGTAATGCCATTTGATTTAACCAATGCACTTGTTACATTCTAGAGGTTGATGAGTCATGCATTCAAGGAGTATCTAAGACAAGTCTTAGAGATTTATATGGATGACTTGGGTGTGCATTATTTATGGAGAGATGAACATGTCAAACACTTAAAGAATATCTTTCAGAATTGCAAAACTTATTGCATTTGCTTAAATCCTAAAAAATGTGTCTTCATGGTAAGACAAGTTAAGATTTTGGGACATATTGTGTCCAAAAATGGCATTTCTACAGATCTTGAGAAGATACAAGTGATTGTTTCTCTTCCAAGACCCACAAAAGTTAAAGAGGTACATGCCTTTATGGTTCATTGTGGCGATTATCGAAGGTTTATTTACATGTATGCGGTTATTGCAAAACCTCTCTATACTCTCATTACAAATTTCGAGTGGAATGAAGAATGTTAGAAAGTGTTTCAACAATTGAAGCATAGACTGATTTAGGCTCCAATTTTGAAAGCTCCTGATTGGAATAAAATATTCCACATGTATGTAGATGCATCGGCTTATGATGCATCTCAGCACAACATGGAGAGAACAATATGGATTTTCCAATTTGTTACTCCAATCGACAGCTCAATAGTACAGAGAAAAATTATACAACCACCAAAAGAGAAGTCTTGGGAATGATCTATGCTGTCAAAAATCTTAGGCATTACCTTCTCGCAAACAAGCTCATATCTTTGTGAATCATCATGCACTATTGTACTTAGTAAACAAACCATGCAATACAAGCCGCATAGTTCGATGGCTCATTATATTACTAGAGTTCCGTTTCATGTTAGTAGTCAAGAAAGAGACTACTCATCAAAGGGAAGAACATTTTTTGTGATTGATACATGGGGAAGCACATCTTGGGGTTGATTATGATCTTTCGAATGCGTATCTCTTCAACATCCAGATGGTACCGAGGCGGAGCGAACATGTGATACCATTGCTCACCATAGGTTTTCTATAGATTGAAAGGAAAACCATCAATCATAGATCAATCACGCTCACTTGTGCTTATAGTAAGATGGCTATATAGGCATGGAAAGGAGGATGGAATACTTAGGCCATGTATAGAGCCATCTGAGAAAGAAGTATATTTGAGACAAGCTCACATACATACGATGCCAATTTCTTAATTAACATCGACGGGAAAGACTGCCTTCAACAATTTCACAGCATGACAGATACAGACCTCAATCAAGAAATCATCTTATGAGTTTCATGGATGGACACTTACAAAGTAGTTCCAGATTGGTAGGATGACACACCAAAGTAAAATCTCAAGGGCACATTATATGTTACAACCTTGGCACAAATAGATCACATTTACAACCAATCACAACAATCTAAAAGCATCCTTGGGAGAAAGGTTAAACAAGTCTTGTTAAAGAAGGAAATCATGGAAACAAAGCAGAAACGGATATGGATACCCAAAGCCATGCTTTCCAATCAGTTTTCAAACTTGACCGAACACAGCTTCCAAGTAGCCACCACTCCTCAACATAATGCACGAAGGTGGAGAAAATCCAAAATGCAACTCAATGCTTCATCAAGCTCATCAAAGTATAAATGGATTCCCAAACACCAAACGGGAGAAATCCACAACTGCCAAAGAATCAACATGGCAATGGAGACCAAAACCATCAAACAGCAAACCAACTCCGAAATCTCCAAAACCAAAATTCAAATTTGAAAAATCAACTTGTTGCTGAAAAACCTGTTGATAGGGAGAAGGTGAAAGCCTTTATCAAGAAAATTAAGGATCTCCAAGATCAATTAGCTATTGTTGGTGTGGCTATTTCTCTCAAAGATTTATCTTGGTGATGGGAGCCAATGGGGCTTTTCACAAGCCAAGCTCCCATACCCCTCTTCTCTCGTCCCCACCCCATGAAAACCCCCTCTTAGGGAGGGAGTGATAAAAGGCATTGGAAAAAGTAAGAAAAAAATAAAGTATGATTATGTAATATATAAGAAAGGTAAAATAGGCCACCTCATGCCTGCGGGGTAGCCCATCCCCACCTTGCCTCCTTTTTCTTCACTGTTGCCCCGCCGTGTGTCCCTTTTCCTCTCCTCCACTCAAAAGGTCAACCCCCTCTCTCTTCCCCTTGTCCTTTCTCCTTTCTCTCTCCCCTCAAGCTACCCCACCTCTCACCAATAATGCATTATAACTCACCAATAATGCACCCTAACTCACATGCAACTTACCCTATCTTCCAAAATAGTATACCCCACCCCCTCTTTCTCTCTCCTATCATATCCCATGACCCAAATACCCCCCTCTCTCTAAAGGGCGCCATGTCTCTTGTCTTGTAGCTAAATAACCTCCCCCACACTCACACACACTCAGTTTCACTGAAAAAGGTGCCCACAGACCCATCCCCACCCGGTGGTTACCTGATTTTTCTTGTGTTCACACACATCTGCACACAGATTCACCTCTGAACACACTCCCTCTCTCCCCTCTTGTAATTACTTTATTCTCCATGTCACCTCTCACTTTTTTCATCAACCCATCTCTCTCTCTTAGTCTCTCTCTCATGAGACTGCTGTTCTGGCACATATACACACAGCCAGACAAGTGGGGCCCACAGTCACATGGCCTATGTAGATAATGATTTCTTCATTTCTAAATTCTAGAATTTCCCCCCTCCTCCCCTATATAAAGAGGGGTCACCATCACACTAAGGACACACACCATCACCAAAGAGTACACTATGCACTGTGTGTGCCTAGTGCACACACACACACCCACACCATCACCATCACCGCAATCACCATGCTTGTCTTGAGCATGACCTCTACACCCTTGGCTATGGAAGATGAAGGGCAACTAAATGAAGGATGATGGCCATAATCCTCGTGCGAGTCTTCCATCAACTCCCACCTATCCGCCATGTGCTCTACCACTCTCTCCCTTCTCATTCCCCTACCCTATGCTCCCCATTTCATCGCCTAATTCTCTAAATAAAGCTTGAGGTTTTGTGAGTATGTTTTCTTGCAATGTTTTGCCCATGTGAGGTGTGCGGAATCGCCACCTAGTCTTGTGTTTTGGAGTGAGCTTGTGTATGTGTGAAGGGTGTGCGGATTCGCCATCCTTTTGTGGTGCCTAAGTACTAAGCCGCTATACCCCCTCCCTCACTCCTCTCTCTCTCTCTCTCTCTCTCTCTCTCTCTCTCTCTCTCTCTCTCTCTCACTTGATCTCATTCCCTTTCCTCTTCATCATTACTCCCAAGCATCCATCTCTCTTGGATGAAAACTTTGTTATGGTGGTGTGTTGTTTGCGTCCTAGCCGCTGAAGCTAGGTGGTGCCCCTTGTTTGCTTTACCATGACAGGCTCGAGGCGCGCCATTCGGTCCCGGTGTTTTAGAGGCCGTCGGGGGTTCGGGGTTCGCTTTGCTCCCGTCATTTGGTGCCCCCACTGAGGATCTTTTCATGAAACCCTTCAGTTTACAAGACTGAAACCCCTAAACTATTGTGAATGGATGAATGGCTAGCAGGATTTGCTAATTGGACGACAGAAGAAGAAGATCTCCAAGCACAACTAGACGAACTCCGCATCTCCATCGAAGCTCGAGTGCCAGGTGTAACGGTAATCGATTTGCAGTGGGAGAGTCAACCAACACGCCAAACCCAGTGGATATACATAGGCCAAGTGCTAAGAAGAAGAAGGAGAAGGTCGAAACCATGTCCGCAACCTACAACCAACCCACAACAACAAAATGGAAGGAGCTCTACACAATAGAGAATCAACACTATTCTACTTTGAGAATCGGGTAACTCAAGTCACCGAGGTAATTACCACAGTCAGTTTTCAAGTCGTACCTGATGCTGCAGCACAGATAACGGAATCATTGGCTCACACTCTCACTAGAGAAACTAGGGATCTACTGAGTTTGTTTCATGAAACAACACCACCCTCTCCCACAAGCTTGGACAGTGACTAAGCACCTCTAAGCTTCACATGAATCAGTACAACCTACCTCAAGACAGATCACACATACCAACACGTGTACGCTCAATCAAGGTAATACTGGATTTGAAGGCTCACTACCAGCACGTCATTGACACCATGCCGGGTGGGGAGCGGTTTTTGAGGTTCTGGCATCAGATCAACCATTTGTCTTACCTTTGGTACAAGGCAATGTACCGTTTGAAGTTTTAATCTATGTCCTAGTATAAGAGGGTATACACGCCTCCTTGTAAAGAAGAAAAAAAACTTTTGCAAGTTAAGCAGTGTGTCTTTCTAGCTCTCTCTCAGTAATCATGGCAAGTGTAGCATTTCCAACATTTAAAGGAAAGAAGGGGGAGGATTTGGTAACAGACTTCCTAGATGACTTTGAAGTAGCATGTGTAGTGAGCAACAAAGATACGGATGAATCCCGGGTTAGAATCTTTAAGCATCTCATGAAGCTAGAAGCTAGATCATGGTACAATGCACTTCCACAAGCAACCAAGGATGACTGGGAACCCTTAAAAACCGCTTTTAAGAGGCGCTTTGGGGGAGGTACCACTTCAGAAAAGTTGTGGGACAAGTTGAGAGACTTGAAGCAGGAGGGTCTTTAGAATATGCCACCTATGAGTCCAAATTTGTGGATTTGTGGGAACGGTGGGTTGAGTCACTGGCTAGGGGGGAAGCTGCACCCGATTTCCTAAAAAAAGATCGGTTCACGCATGGCTTATGGTCGCTTCTCAAGGAGAAGGTGAAAGGTAGATTCCCGGCTACGTACGAGTTAGCCGTTGAGATTGCTCGCCTTAAGGACAAGAAGCTGCGAATGAAAGCCAAAGAAACCGAGTCAACAGAAGCAGGAACATCGCGTCGACCAGCAACTATGACAACCACCATACCACCACCACCGGCTCTTGGGGTAAGAGATGACCAACAAGATATGTTGGTCCATATTACTGACCAACTGCAGAATTTGTCTGTCCACTTAATACAGCAAGGGAGGAGTCAAGAAAGAGATCAAGACCCTGGAAGAGCACGACGACAAAACAGGGAGTATCATTGCTACAAGTGCGGAGAAGACGGTCATGGTATGTACTACTGTCCCAAACCACGACAAAACTATAATAGAGGAGGTAGGAGGAACCAATTGTCACCCCCTAGAGAAGGAACACCCCCACCCCGAGCACCACCCCCACCAACACAAATTCTACGTCCACCCAGACACCACTACAAGCATCCATCCCACCTCTTCCACCAGCCCCACCACCTGATCGCCCTGTAAACATCATAAGGCTAGAAGAGAAAGGAAAAACCGTAGTAGTGGATCCACCCAGAGCAAAGGAGAGGGACAAGGGTAAGGAGAAGGTAACCTTTTTAGAACCACTTGAAGCCATGACTGTGAAAAGAGCTAGGAGGGAGAAAGCTACACAATCAGATGATGAGAGAAGCATGAGAGGAGAAACTAGCAAGAGGCCATCCAGGCCACGACGGAAATTGGGCATCACCAACTTCCAGCTAGGGGAAAGTTCTAAGCCCTATGATCTAACATTGGATGTGGCAGAGCAAGGACCGAAGATTACATGGCCACAACTGCTACATCTTGTACCTAAAGTAAGGCGACAATGGTCTAAAATGGTAAGTACAAGACGCTCCAAAACAAAGGTAGCCGAGCAATTTTGGGATGCAACATGGATGACATCCTTCCAATTGTCGACGTAAACATAAAAGGAAAGAGGGTTGGAAACACCTACATTGATGGAGGTGCACAAATCTGTGTAATGAGCGAAGCTATGATGCTTCGATTAGGGCTCGAGGTTGACAGGCCTTCTCCATGCAAGGCAAAGATGGCAAACAACGCAAAAGTTAAGTGTGTGGGTGTGGTAAGTTCCATGAAAATCAAAGCTTTCAACACTGAGGTAGAGGTAGATGTTTTTGTGATGCCTACTAAGGGGGAGGGCTATCCACTAATTTTGGGAAGGCCATGGTTGATGGCCATGAAGGCAAAACAGGACTGGGGTACTGGCCTTCTACGGATGACTGGTAAGAAAGGGGAGACAATCTACTACGACATGAGGATTGACAAGCAGAAGCAAATGAATCTGGAAACATCGGCAGATGAAACCACTAGAGAATCTTCCAGTTCTGAGGAGGAGACCACATCCACCGACGAAAGTGACAGTTCCATTGATGTGATGGGTATCATTATGAAGGATCCACAAAGGGTAAGCACAACTGGTGATCCATCACCAAAAGGGCAACCCAATGAAGAGGAGAGCAAATCACCTGGCCTAGGAGGAAGTAGGTTGAAGGGTATGTTGTCTATGGAATTAACACTTGAGGAGAAAGATAGTTTTTTGCAAATGTTGATGGGATTTCCTAACCTGTTCATTGACAACTATGAAAGAATCACAGGCATTACAGTGGTGGAACATCATATTAAGCTGAAGGAAGGGGTAAAACCAGTTGTGCAAAAGCTACGACGACTGGGGGTCATACAAGAAAAGGCACTCTTGGCCGAGGTAAGGAAACTGCTGGAGGCGGGGGATTCATCTATCCTGTAGAAAACTCAGAATGGGTGTCACCCGTAGTGGTGACGCCTAAAAAGAATGGTAAGTGGAGGGTCTGTGTTGACTACAAACCACTAAATGCAGCTACAAAGAGAGACCACTTTCCTCTCCCTTTCTTGGATGAAATTCTGAATGAAGTAGCGGGTTTTGAATGCTATACCGTCTGTGATGGTTATTCTGGATACTTTCAAATACGCATAGCCTTGGAAGATCAGCTAAAAACCACTTTTATCACGCCATGGGGTTGTTTTGCATACAGGGTTATGCCATTTGGTCTCACAAATGCACCTGCCACATTCCAGAGATATGTCACATATGTTTTTGAACCGTTCTTTGGAACATCCATAAGAGTGTTCATTGATGATTTTTGTATATATAGCTCCCGTATTTCACATTTAGAAAAGGTAACTGAAGGTTTGGCCAGGTTGCAGAGCCTAGGTGGGCAATTAAATGTGGATAAATGCCACATTGGGGAGAGTAAAGTCATTCTACTAGGCCATGAAAATTTCAGCAAAAGGTATCAACGCCGACCCAAGTAAGGTGTCCGCACTCATAGCCCTACCTTCACCAACGACCGCACGTCAACTGGTCTCTTTTCTACAGAAGGTGAGGTACTTAAGTAGATTCATACATCTACTATCACAACTTGTTCTACCACTGCAACAACTCACTCAAAGATCAACTTTCACTTGGGACGAGGAAAGCGAACATCACTACAACAAGGTAAAGGAGGTCTTAGCCACTCTGCCAACTATCTCACCACCTAAGTGGGATGAAAAATTCTATGTCACCTCAAGTGTTGGTGATGACTCATTGGGGGCTGTGCTACTCCAAAAGGATACGACGACATCTTTCATGAGGCCAATCTACTTCTCTAGTCGAATGATGACAGTAGGAGAGAAAGGTTTCACCCATGTGGAACACTTAGTCCTAGCTCTTAGATTTGCAACTACAAAGTTTAGGTCATATTTGCTACCTAAGCAATTTTGATTCTAACCACGGATGAAATATTTCCCTATGTTGTACAACACATGGATGTGTCTGCTAGAATTATTAAATGGCTAGTTCGTCTGCAAGAGTTTGACTACACGGTACAGGTAGAAAGCACGACAAGGGCAAGTTTGGGGGGACTCATGACCTACCAAGTCTTGGAAAGGAAGGAGAAGTCCGATTACCTCCAGTACCACCGATGGTAGAAGGAGCATACTCTCTCTACTTTGATGGAGCCTACAAGCGAGCGTCCGACAAAGCAGTTGCAGGCATAGTGGTCTTTGATGACAAAGGGACAAAGGTATTTTCGTTGGGCCAATTGTTAGATTCACATTCTAACAATGAAGCTGAGTATGAAGCACTAACCAAGGGTCTACAATGGTGCGTCTCGCAAGGTGTACAACACCTTAATGTATTTGGAGATGCTCTACTTCTGGTAAGGCAAGTAAATGGAGCATGGACATGCAAGAATCCTAGTTTAAGGACTCACTTAAGTGGTGTAAAAACCTTGTTGGGTAAGTTTGAAGAAGTTCAAATACACCATATCCCAAGGGCTCAAAACCAAGAAGCAGATGCCCTAGCAAGTGAAAGACTACAGGAAGTGGTGGTTGGAGCAATAAAACTAAAGCTCCCTCTATTTCAAGGAAGTGATGCCTTGCCTGACATCATGCATTTTTTGGAAACAGGGGAATGCCCATCAGATTTAACAAAGGGACAGAAGCAATGGCTGACACGGAAGGCCACAAGGTATCGACTCATCAATGACGGTTTGTACTGTAAGGGTAAGGACCAAATACTCAGGAAGGTCCCTCTCTCTCAGGAAATCACGGGAGTAATTGCTAGTTGTCACGACGGGGTTTGTGGTGGTCACTTTGCCCTAGACATAACAAGTAGGAAAATCTGCAGGCAGGCTTCATATGGCCTAGCCTCAACCGTGATGTACACCATTGGTGCAAAACGTGTAAGTTGTGTCAAAAGGCCGGCACTAGGTCACTTATGCCTGAACCACAGACACCTATTCTCTCATATGGCCCATTTGAAAAATGGGGTATCGATGCCATTGGGCCATTACCTAGGGCCAACTCAGGAAAATTCTACATTATCATGGGGGTCGACTACATGACTAGATGGGCAGAGGCTACAGCCACCACTAGAATCACAGCGGTAGGTAGAGGTAGCTAAATTTATCTACGAGCACATATGCTGTAGGTTTGGCACACCTTTAGAGATCATCTCTGATAGAGGGCCAGGTTTCAGAGCAGACTTGGTAGGAGAATTAATGCAGAAACTGGGCATTACAAGGAGGCACTCTTCACCATATTACCCTCAATGTAATGGCCTAGTTGAAAAGGTAAATGGAATGGTTTCTAAAATTATTACCAAGTAGGTAAACAATCATCCTGGAGACTGGGATAAGTATCTACTACCAGATTTATGGGCCTACAGAACTTCATTTCGTACATCCTTGGGATTCACACCGTATCATCTAGTATTTGGTAAGGAAGCAATCTTGCCCATTGAAGTGCAACTACAAAGTCTCAGAGTAATGGCAAGCCAGCTTCAACAGCCCAACATGCATTTGAGAGATCACATCATCAACTTGGAAAGACTGCAGCTAGACAGAGAAGAAGCAATAAATTATTATGCAGCACAAGCAGAGCATAGACGGCTTAGCTCTAACGAGCATCTTCGGAAAAAAGAATTGAAGAAAAGAATGTTGGTGCTCCGCTACGACAATCGCTTTGACACGCGCAAGGATAAGAAACTCCTACTCCGATGGGAAGGCCCTTTCATCATCAGGAAAAAGTATGCCAATGGAAGCTACCAGCTTATGGAGGCTGATGGAAAACATCATAAAACCAGGGTAAATGGTTGGCGACTTAAACCTTATTTTCTTCGATTTGACCAGGCTCCACCAATTGACATTCCAGATGAGAACACACCATCAGCCACCACCTCCGACGATAATGATCAAACAGATGAGTTAGAGACATGAATGCCTCTAGCCAAAAGGGGAGGGCTAATGATGGGGGCTTTTCACAAGCCAAGCTCCCATACCCCTCTTCTCTCATCCCCACCCCATGAAAACCCCCTCTTAGGGAGGGAGTGATAAAAAGCATTGGAAAAAGTAAGAAAAAAATAAAGTATGATTATGTAAATATATAAGAAAGGTAAAATAGGCCACCTCATGCCTGCGGGGTAGCCCATCCCCACCTTGCCTCCTTTTTCTTCACTGTTGCCCCGCCGTGTGTCCCTTTTCCTCTCCTCCACTCAAAAGGTCAACCCCCTCTCTCTTCCCCTTGTCCTTTCTCCTTTCTCTCTCCCCTCAAGCTACCCCACCTCTCACCAATAATGCATTATAACTCACCAATAATGCACCCTAACTCACATGCAACTTACCCTATCTTCCAAAATAGTATACCCCACCCCCTCTTTCTCTCTCCTATCATATCCCATGACCCAAATACCCCCCCCTCTCTAAAGGGCGCCATGTCTCTTGTCTTGTAGCTAAATAACCTCCCCCACACTCACACACACTCAGTTTCACTGAAAAAGGTGCCCACAAACCCATCCCCACCCGGTGGTTACCTGATTTTTCTTGTGTTCACACACATCTGCACACAGATTCACCTCTGAACACACTCCCCTCTCTCCCTCTTGTAATTACTTTATTCTCCATGTCACCTCTCACTTTTTTTCATCAACCCATCTCTCTCTCTTAGTCTCTCTCTCATGAGACTGCTGTTTTGGCACATATACACACAGCCAGACAAGTGGGGCCCACAGTCACATGGCCTATGTAGATAATGATTTCTTCATTTCTAAATTCTAGAATTTCTCCCCTCCTCCCCTATATAAAGAGGGGTCACCATCACACTAAGGACACACACCATCACCAAAGAGTACACTATGCACTGTGTGTGCCTAGTGCACACACACACACACACCATCACCATCACCACAATCACCATGCTTGTCTTGAGCATGACCTCTACACCCTTGGCTATGGAAGATGAAGGGCAACTAAATGAAGGATGATGGCCATAATCCTCGTGCGAGTCTTCTCCATCAACTCCCACCTATCCGCCATGTGCTCTACCACTCTCTCCCTTCTCATTCCCCTACCCTATGCTCCCCATTTCATCGCCTAATTCTCTAAATAAAGCTTGAGGTTTTGTGAGTATGTTTTCTTGCAATGTTTTGCCCATGTGAGGTGTGCGGAATCGCCACCTAGTCTTGTGTTTTGGAGTGAGCTTGTGTATGTGTGAAGGGCGTGCGGATTCGTCATCCTTTTGTGGTGCCTAAGTACTAAGCCGCTATACCCCCTCCCTCACTCTCTCTCTCTCTCTCTCTCTCTCTCTCTCTCTCTCTCTCTCTCTCTCACTTGATCTCATTCCCTTTCCTCTTCATCATTACTCCCAAGCATCCATCTCTCTTGGATGAAAACTTTGTTATGGTGGTGTGTTGTTTGCGTCCTAGCCGCTGAAGCTAGGTGGTGCCCCTGTTTGCTTTACCATGACAGGCTCGAGGCGCGCCATTCGGTCTCGGTGTTTTAGAGGCCATCGGGGGTTCGGGGTTCGCTTTGCTCCCGTCATTGGCATTGCATTCACAAACTTCCATCCTATTACGTCACTCAACACTCAGGTTCATCCAACCCTCTTATGTTTGAAGAACTGAGTGCAATGTTGCTTGAAGAGGAGCTACGACTCAAGACTAGAGATGGCAGGGGTCATGGTGATTTCATAGTTAGCACAAAAGTAAAGGGGACTACATCAAATACCTGTAAAAAGAACCCCAAGAACAAGAAATATTTAGGTAGCTATTTTTATTGTAATAAGAAATTGCATGTTGTTAAAGACTGCAAAAAAAATGGCACCATGAAAGCTTCTTGGAAGGAAAGATAATCCGCCAATAATGTTGAGGTGGGACTTGAACTATAGGCCATCATAGAATAGGTATGCTCATTAGCACAAACTTGTTTGTTGATGGTTCTTGGATTTTAGATAGTGGTGCATCTCGACATATGACTAGTAAGAAAGACTAGTATAGTTCCTAGAAGCCTTTATAGGAATCCATGAGTGTAATTATTGTCGAGTCAAAGGGTCTAGGATAGTTTCCTTTTTAGCAACTACAAGTGAAACTAAGAAACTCTCTGATGTGTTGTACCTGCCTCAAATCAGAAAGAATTTTCTCTTGACTGGTACAATCATTGATCGTGGTCTTGAAGTTCATTTCAAGGAAAGTGGTGAGCAGCAATCTTGGATTTTGAAGGCAATACAGTGGGAAAGGGCGTAAGACACAATGTTCTTTATGAAATTTTTGCACTTACGGCAACTACAAAAAGGGTACAACTCAATTATGGCATGAGAGATTTGGTCACCTGTTGTGATAAAAGAGATACATAGATCCGGGATGGTGGCACACATGCCTCAAATCTCAGATATCAATGAAGTATGTGAAGCTTGCATAGTGGGCAAAAAAGAAGAAAGGCATTTCCACAAGAGAGTAGTAATCAAGCTCAGTCTCCTCTAGAGTTGGTACATGTAGATCTCTATGGTAAAATTGATACTTCTGCTTTGGGTGGATCTTTCTATTTTCTGTTGTTAGTCGACGACTTTAGTAGAAAGATGTGGGTGTATTTCGTTCATGAGAAGTTTGAAGCTTTTGGAAAAATTGAAAGTGTGGCACAAGCTTGTAGAAAATAAAACAAGAAATAAAGTCAAAAAGCTTCGTATAAATAGAGGAAGAAAATTCATCTCAAATGAATTCAACAACTACTACAATGAGCATGGCATCAAATGCCACCTTACTACAATTTTGGTCCAATTTAGAGTTTCAAAAGGTCCCCTAAACCCTGTTACTTGGCAGGCACAATCCTTACTAAGTCAAAAGCACTTCTAGACTAGCAAATCTAAAATCTACACACTAGAAAAAAATCACAACTTTCTACATTAAAAAATTGCAGGCCACCAAATCTGATTTCAGCTACACCTAATAAGTGCTCCTAAGACTAGGAACCTGATGCAATTGTAGAAATCTAAAAACAACACTCAAATAGTGAGATATGTCACATGGAAGGTCATGGGAGTTGACACTTAGATCTCGTAAAATGCTTGCAATGTACATATCAACATGTAGAGCTCCTCAAGGCTAATGTTTTTATACTCTCAACTTGTCGATACGATAACCATGCGGTGTGGTGCAAAAGGATGAAATATTGATAGCAAAAGGGTGTTCACGGTGTACATAGAAAACCTTATCACTTGAAATTACTTAAGAATAAATCTCTTCAAAACCCTTACAAAATTGTCTTTTATACCTTGGCTAAGGGTCTCAAATATACAAGGGTTATTTCTACTCCAAATAATGAGTGAAATGGTTTGGTAAAATGTGTATCTATTGATACAATTGGAAGCTCATAGCCCCAAATCTCACACTAACAAAAAAGTGAGACAAATTCTAATGGTTTTTGACAGCAAAAATACATTCAACTTTATGGTACAAAGGTTCAAAATCCTCTAAAGCATCTCTTCTCCAAACCATGCATCTATTGTTGCAATCTTCCAACATACTAAAAAAATGGAAGCAAGCCATACACTAGTGAATGGTCAGCAAGTCATGAAAATGATAAAGCACCAACTCAAAAGAAGAAATAGTAGAAAACCCAGAAGAGAGTAGCCATTTCAAAACATTATAGCACATTAAGGAAAGAAGCCAATTACAAAGGGTAGTGAGCATTACCAAGAGGCGAACAACCAACTCACCACTTGAGACGTGAGAAGGCCACTTCTATGTGGAAAAAGAAGGAACCACAAGAAACCCCACACAACAAAGTAGTCACCAGGGTAACCATTGAGGAGGTAACAAATGAAAAGGCCCCTAAGATAATAGCCAAAAGAACCACGAGAAAAAGGAAACAGGTGGTTGGAGGGCTACACATCTTCCTTGTAGAATCATCCACCATTGAGAAAGCATTAAACCAACGAACACTTGAGTCAAAACCAACATAGGAGGATTGTCCCCAATGCAACATCCAGATTAAGAGATTAGTTAGAGATTTTTAAAGGTTTAAAAGTGAGCCGGCCTCAACATTGGATCCTAGCATAATGGCATTCAAAACGATTGCTATGCAACTTGATAAATTAAGTGTAGAACTAAATAGCTAGTCCAAGCTTTGCCAAGTCTGGAAATTAAATAAAGCAAGGGGGCATCAATGTCCATTTTTGAAATAAATTTCGTAGGAATCGAGGATGATGTAGAATGAAAAATCAAGAAGCATTGGAAGATCATTGAGAATGTGACAGTGCATGGATGAGAAAATGCCAATTTTATGTTTGAGGAGGCAACTAGGTGAAATTGGGTCTGACCATGATAGCATCGCTTTAAGGATGGTCGAACAAACTATCTCACAACATGACCACAACCCAAGGGGATGGTAGACACAATACCCATAAAGTTGGAGTGAAATTATGGCATCATTTCTGTTTTTAGATGTTGGGAGCACTCACAACATGTTTTTATAGAGACCATGGTTAAGAGGAGCAAGGGCTTTATAGGACTCGCAAACCAATGAGCTAACTGTCTGATTCGGGATAACATCAACTTCTCTAACTATTATTAGTATGTACCAAAAGCCTTTCATAGAATTGTCCTCATTTTTGAACGCTCTCTTTGCAATATTTCTTGCTTTTGTTCAGCAACCTAAAGGTAGCCATACAAAAGAGCCGTAACAAGGACTTGTCATTATCATTGTTTTGTTGGCAGATCCAAGTGATTTGAAACACATTCTTCACATCATTTGTTTGTGCTTGCCTACCTCCACCAAGAAACTTCATCGCAAAAAGTATGCAATTCCCAATGGTGTTCAAAATTTCAATCTCCCATGTTTGCACTCATTAAATTGTTGCACTCCCACTCATTGATTTACTTCAATTGCAGCATGAAATATTCCTCCCATAGTTTGCATCTCCAACTTACTCTTCACAACTCTCATCCCTCCTTCACTTCAGTAGTGCTACAAGCAGGTGTACAGAGTGCCCTACAAAATAAACTAAACCCTATAGCTCAGTCATGCTCTTTCCAATTGTCACCTATAATAAATAACAAATATCAATTTCCATTGCATACCTCTGTCCGTTAGAAAGAAAGTGTCCTCAATTGCGAATATAAGAATCTGCAAACCATACTTGTAAAAAAAAATGGTTAGTATTCTGTGTCAAACCATATCTTATATTGAAAGAAAAATGCATAAAATTAAACAAGCATGTTTTCTTATGCCTACCATCATCCATATACTCCATATTCTATTGTCCCATACCACTAGAATAAGTGGTATATGTCATACCCTAATGAATCAGGATATCATTGGTCACACTCATCATTCAATAATCAATATTTAAAATTTCCAAGTCCAATTCCATAAACATTGTTGCGACAAGAAATTATCATATAGCAAATCCAATTCCAAATCACTTTCGTTATATACCTGGGTTAACAAAATTATATTAGGCATAGTGGTGGCCAGCCACT